>NC_134691.1:136693790-136858790 GCF_050947455.1 Rhinoderma darwinii | reverse complement strand
GTATGCATGAATGAAAATTTAGCTTTCCCATTCTACAACAGCCTGAAGTTTTAAAGGGGGTATTGAGATAATTTATTTTATAATGTCTTGCATTGATAACACATACTAGGAAACATTAACTAGAAGACTGGATAGTTTAATTTGTTGTTGTGTGCATGTCAAAAATGCTCTTCAGTTGCAGACACCATCAAATTGGTTAGACTAGATAACAAGTTTTGTCCACTACTTAGCTGAGAGCAGGACTGAGTATGTGAAGATTTTTCGCCTCTGAATGTAAGCAATAATATTTACATCCTAACAGCACTGACTGCAATTCATACATATATATGTATGTATATATATATATATATATATATATGTGTGTGTGTATATATATATATATATATATATATATATATATATATATATATTGCAGTCAGTGCTGTTAAGATGTAAACATTATTGCTATAATTATATACACTACCGTTCAAAAGTTTAGGGTCACTTAGAAATTTCCTTATTTTTGCAAGAAAAGCACAGTTTTTTTCAATGAAGATAACATTAAATTAATCAGAAATACACTCTATACATTGTTAATGTGCTAAATGACTATTCTAGCTCCAAACGTCTGGTTTTAATGCAATATCTACATAGGTGTATAGAGGCCCATTTTCAGCAAACATCACTCCAGTGTTCTAATGGTACATTGTGTTTGCGAACTGTGTTAGAAGGCTAATGGATGATTAGAAAACACTTAAACCCTTGTGCAATTATGTTAGCACCGCTGTAAACAGTTTTGCTGTTTAGAGGAGCTATAAAACTGACCTTCCTTTGAGCTAGTTGAGAATCTGGAGCATTACATTTGTGGGTTCGATTAAACTCTCAAAATGGCTAGAAAAAGAGAGCTTTCATGTGAAACTCGACAGTCTATTCTTGTTCTTAGAAATGAAGGCTATTCCATGCGAGAAATTGCCAAGAAACTGAAGATTTCCTACGTGTACTACTCCCTTCAGAGGACAGCACACACAGGCTCTAACCAGAGTAGAAAGAGAAGTGGGAGGCCCCGCTGCACAACTGAGCAACAAGACAAGTACATTAGAGTCTCTAGTTTGAGAAATAGACGCCTCACAGGTCCTCAACTGGCAGCTTCATTAAATAGTACCCGCAAAGCACCAGTGTCAACGTCTACAGTGAAGAGGCGACTCCGGGATGCTGGCCTTCAGGGCAGAGTGGCAAAGAAAAAGCCATATCTGAGACTGGCTAATAAATGGAAAAGATTAATATGGGCAAAAGCACACAGACATTGGACAGAGGAAGATTGGAAAAAAGTGTTCTGGACAGACGAATCGAAGTTTGAGGTGTTTGGATCACACAGAAGAACATTTGTGAGACGCAGAACAACTGAAAAGATGCTGGAAGAGTGCCTGACGCCATCTGTCAAGCATGGTGGAGGCAATGTGATGGTCTGGGGTTGCTTTGGTGCTGGTAAAGTGGGAGATTTGTACAAGGTGAAAGGGATTTTGAATAAGGAAGGCTATCACTCCATTTTGCAACGCCATGCCATACCCTGTGGACAGCGCTTGATTGGAGCCAATTTCATCCTACAACAGGACAATGACCCAAAGCACACCTCCAAATTATGCAAGAACTATTTAAGGAAGAAGCAGGCAGCTGGTATTCTATCTGTAATGGAGTGGCCAGCGCAGTCACCAGATCTCAACCCCATAGAGCTGTTGTGGGAGCAGCTTGACCGTATGGTACGCAAGAAGTGCCCATCAAGCCAATCCAACTTGTGGGAGGGCCTTCTGGAAGCATGGGGTGAAAATTTCTCCCGATTACCTCAGAAAATTAACAGCTAGAATGCCTAAGGTCTGCAATGCTGTAATTGCGGCAAATGGAGCATTCTTTGACGAAAGCAAAGTTTGAAGGAGAAAAATATTATTTGAAATAAAAATCATTATTTCTAACCTTGTCAATGTCTTGACTATATTTTCTACTCATTTTGCAACTCATTTGATAAATATAAGTGTGAGTTTTCATGGAAAACACAAAATTGTTTGGGTGACCCCAAACTTTTGAACGGTAGTGTGTGTGTGTATATATATATATATATATATATATATATATATATATATATATATATATATATATTAGTTTTTTTTTTTTTTTGTATATTGATATTGAAGACCCGAAAACTTTGAAGGAACACGTAAGGAATTAAGTTCTAAACAAAAAGATTGATAAACAAACCAGAATTTGTTTTTTATTTTTGATTCTTCACTGTAGCCCCCTTTTTCTTTGATGACCACTCTGCACACTCTTTGCATTCTCTCAATCCGCTTCATGAGGTAGTTATCTGGAATGGTTTTCAATTAACAGGTACTCGTCAAGAGTTAATTTGTTTAATTTCTTGCCTTCATAATGTGTTTGAGACCATCAGTTGTGTTGTCCAAAGGTAGCATTGGTACACCCTTCCATACAGTGTTTAGCCCTATTCAACTACTGTTCTAATCCACATTATGGCAAGAACTACTGAAGTAAGTAAACAGAAATGACAGTCCATCATTATTTTAAGACCTGAAGGTCAGTCAATCCGGAAAATTTGAAAGAACTTTGAAGATATCCTCAAATGCATTTATGAATGCCATCAAACGCTATGATGAAACTAGCTCCAATGTGGACTGCCCTATGAAAGGAAGAGTTATGTCTGATGCAGATGATAAGTTTATTAGAGTTACCAGATTTAGCAAGGAGACTGCGAGAATCAAGCCTTTATGGTCGAATTGCAGCAAAGCAGCCACTACTAAGTAACAACAGCAAGAAGAAGGGCATTGCCTGGGCCCAGTGGCGGATTAAGTAGACCATAGGCCCTGAACTGTTCTCCAAACTTGGGCCCACCTTCACCGCCGCCCTGCCGCAGCGCTGTGCTAGCATTTAAAAATAGGTGTTACAGTTACAAGTTTCGGAGTGCAGTGTCCCTACATAATGAGAGTATCCAACCATCGCTGACCGCATCACACTGTGTAGGGACACGTCCTCCTGACAAGGGGAATGGTAACACCCAATTCGAATTCGTCCTGGACTACACAAAAACTTTTTGTGGAATACAAGGATTTCCAATAACAGACATGTCACTCACATGTGACGACATCTCAGATTCTAGTCATTCTTTTTCTCTTCTCCATCTGATCCAGACCTAATGACGACTTCTCCCATCCACGACCCATTTCTGAAGAATTTGTCACTCCATGTCTTCTGCTCCTCACTTTTCCAACATTTACGCATCTATAAACGAAGAAAAAATTCTCATGGTGCCACACACTATGCACCAAACACTGCGCCCCTGAATATAATCGTACAAAACACGATGCCTGTGAATACAATTGTCAAACGCTGCAAACTGAAGCAGCACGCACACAGGGCCCCCTGTTGGAAGTACCACTCCCAATGCCCCCTGTAGATGGCGCCACTCACAATGCCCCTGTACATAGCGCCACTCAGAGCCCCCTGTAGATAGTGCTACACTCACCCATCCTGTAGATAGCGCCACACTCACCTGTCCTCGTACTTGCGCCGTCCTCTTCTCTAGCGATGCAGGCCTGGTCTCTTCTAACCAGGCTCCATTCAGTCGAGCGATACAGGGGGCATGATGTCGTCATTGCGCCATCTGCATCACAAAAAAACGCAGAGTGGCGGGGAAGAGAACCGATGGTTCCCTTGCCTCGCCATCACTGTCAATTGTATCCGCGTCCAAAGGGGTTTGGCCCTTGTCACAGGCCCCCTTTCTGCACCATATACAAAGCAGTTTTGTCTAGTTTTTTTGCTGACAACTGCAATGTGGTTTTATTCTTTGGATAGCCATGGGACCCTCGGGCCCCGGGCGACCTCTCTAAAGTGATCTATGGGGTTCCGCTATTGCTTGGGCCAAGAAACACAAGGAATGCATATTCGACCAGTGGAAATCTGTACTTTGGTCTGATGAGTCAAATTTTTAGATTTTTGGTTCCAACCGCCATGTCTTTGTGAGACGCAGCAAAGGTGAACAGATGGTTTCTATGTGTGTGGTTCCCATCGTGAAGCATGGAGGAGTAGGTGTCATGGTGTGGGGGTGCTTTGCTGGTGACACTGTTGGTGATTTATTAAAAATTCAAGGAACACTTAACCAGCATGGCTACCACAGCATTCTGCAACGATATGCCATCCCATTTAGTTTGAGCTTAGTGGGACCATCATTTGTCTTTCATTTGGATAATGGCCCCAAACACACCTCCAGGCTATGTAAGGGCTATTTGACCAAGAAGGAGAGTGATGGAGTGCTGCGTCAGATTACATGACCTCCACAATCACTCGACCTAAACCCAATTGAGATGGTTTGAGATGAGTTGGATCGCATAGTGAAGGAAAAGCAGCCAACAAGTGCTCAGCACCTCTGGGAACTCCTTCAAGACTGATGGCAAACCATTTCAGGTGACTACCTCATGAAGCTGATTGAGAGAATGCCAAGAAAGTGCAAAGCTGTCCTCAAAGCAAAAAGAGGCTACTTTGAAGAATCTAAAATTTAAAAGCATATTTTGGTTAGTTTAACACTTTTTTTGTTCCCTACTTAATTCCATATGTGTTCCTTCATAGTGATCTGGTCTTCAATATCAATCTGCGATGTAGAAAATAAAATAAAAAAACAAGAAAAAAAACATTTGAATGAAAAGGTGTGTCCAAACTTTTGCCTGGTACTGTATATATAGATAGATATTTCTGTTACTTGCAGTGTACTAAATTTCTAATGGGGTCATCTCATAAAGGAAACCTATTACCAAATGCCCCATTAGGGCATATAGACATCATTAAAGGGAACCCATCACATGGTACGTTCTCTCCTATATGTGTGTAGAATGTTGTAGAGCAGGAAGAGTTGAGCAGATTGATACATAGCTGTGTGGTAAGATTCAGGATAATTGTATTATATAACTGTATTTTATTAATAGAAATCCCTACTCACTGGGCTTAAGAGTCCATTTGGTGGTCTTAACCCCTGACTGACAGCCTTTCCTGTATTAGTTTACATACAGAAACGGTTGTCAATCATGGAATGGGACCCCCCGCTGATCTGTTAAGCCCAGAGTGAGCAGGGATTTCTATTAATAAAATACAGGTTATCCTGAAAATGTTTTCCTTTTCTTACCATAAGCTATATATCAATCTACTCGGCTCCTCATGCTCGATAACATGCTCCCTACAGATCGGACTGCATGTACCACAAGTTCCCTTTTAAGAGAGCATCTCTTGCTCTGGCAGACCTGGCCTATCCATGTATTACTTGGTCAGATAGCTATTTAAATAACTGGCAAGTAATACTATATTTCCCCTTCAGTGGCCGTATCGCTAGCCTCAGCTTCCCTTCTTCTGGGAAGACAAACTAGAAACTGGT
The DNA here is from genome assembly GCF_050947455.1 of Rhinoderma darwinii. NCBI lineage: Eukaryota > Metazoa > Chordata > Amphibia > Anura > Rhinodermatidae > Rhinoderma > Rhinoderma darwinii. The sequence continues at coordinate 136,853,386 of NC_134691.1, read as the reverse complement.
TGACCATGCTGTAGATCTATTTACACACATATTGTAAAAAAAATATATAATAAATTAATAATGTAAAACAGATATTTTCCCCTCACCATAACCGCACCTGCGGGAGAGTGTCCGCCCCCAGAGACAGGAAACCTAGAGATAAACAAAGCCCCTCCTTCATAGCCTTAGTGGTTTCCTGTCCCTGCAAAAAGCCTGGTGTGGAACTACAAATGGTCCTTTTTTTTTTTCTTTCTGCTAAGCAGTGGTTCTCTTTGGCTTGGCGGGCTGACATCACTTACCCTGCCGAATTCATTACCGCGAGCTTGCGGTTAAGTCTGGGCCTCCACATCCTCTTTTCTTGTAATGATCATTGTTAAAGGTGTTGTCTCATGACTGACATTTATGGTATATCCACAGGATATCAGGGGAGAGAATTCTGAAAACATCCAACATCGCTGAGCTACGCTGTTTCCGCAACTCCTGTAGATGTGAATGGAAGTTCTGGAAGCAGTCTAGCTCAGCGACCTTCACGGTTTCCAGATTCCCAACTACCTGTCCACTGATTCTTTGCCCCGATGCGGTGCCAAGCAGCCGCCTCACAGACGGGGTTGGGGGGGAACCCTGTTCCCGAGATACATGCATATCCCGCATCTATCAGATATTTTTGGCATGTCCTGTGGATATGCTATAAATGTCTGTCGTGGGACAACCCCTTTAATGGAACAAATACTAACGAAACATTCTAGGAGAAATGTATACACCGTGTTATGCCTAGTGCAGGGCCTCATGGGGGTATGCAGGATAGAGAACATTTAAAGAGAAACTAACTGTGTCAAGCATTGCCCCCTCAAGCCCAGCACTAGAAATAACACAGTGGGGCAGATTTATTAATACTGTCTTAGACCGTGTAAACCTAGCCAAGGCAGTCAGAATATATGCATGATAAATTTGGCGCATCTTACTAGACATTCCAGACACTTTTCTCTTCCTGATATCTCCTGTTAGTTGGCTTTGTTTATCCAGTTTTTTCAGCAAAAATTTTTTGCCGCATGGTGACACTTTAAACCATGCCCATTTTCTGCTATACCATGCCTTTCTTTCTAAGCCACACCCCCTGCCAAGCATGTTCAAAAAAAGTGTCTAAAAAAAGTTAACAAATGTGGCAGACCGCATGTCTGCCAGAATTCTGGCTCATTTAAAATCGCAAATCTACCCCAGTGTGTAGTATTTGCCCAGAGTGTTCCATTAAGCATTTTCTAACTTTCTATATTTTTTCAGCCGTAGCCAGAAGTGATCAGACATTTATCATTGTTGTGTTAATCAGTAGGGACGAGTCAGCATTGTTGTTTCCTAACCTTTTCTGACTCTGCCTAATATAGATAGAAAGATCTAAACTTAAAATGCCTCCGTCTTTATCACCTCTTGTTATAATTGTGTTCATTTCGCTGTTGAGATATAGAACTTTCTGCCCAGGCTCCGACAAATTGCTATTCTCGTTATGCTGATATTTCATATTGCAAACACTAGTCAGTTAAATTTAAAACACATTTTTTTCCGGTATCTAAAATAGAACTTTACTGATGTTGTGTAGTAGGTCCATGTTTATTCAAAATATATAAACTGTAAGCTACAGAATCAGATTTTCACTGACCGTATTAATATTATTGTTATTAGTCTAGTCCTAAAAATAATTCTTTGTAGATTACCTCTAACTGGTGGGTTATTTGGGCCACCAGTTTATTAGAAAAACTCTAGGAAGTCTTTCAATCTTCGCACACTAGCCCACCAAGTGACTTGAGGAAGCAAAAAGGGAGAACTTTAATGTTGACCGTGTATTTGGTGGCCACCATGTCCATATAAAGGGGATATCCCAATTAGACAACCACCTGTAAGAATGCAGCCACCCTGGCAATATGGGAAAAGCTATATGGCTAGCTGCTTAAACCGGCTGCATAAAATGCCAGATGAAATAGTGACCATGTAATACATGGCCATGCTTTGTATTAGTAACTCTAAACTCTGGCTTACAGAAGGGGCTTTGGAGCAAAAGAACCCCCTCTATTTGTCCTAATAAAGCACATGGTTCTAATTCTCGGAGATTAACAAGCACTTTGTGTACATGGAGCCTAATTCAGAATGGACCAATCTAGGTTCAGACAATATATAGAAAATGTTTCTAATTACAGGTACATATTAATTTGATCATTATGTCTGTATATGCATTTGTTTTTATCTTTTTCCTTGTGTTTTTTTTTTACAGGTGTGTCTTTTTTAAGTATACAGTTTGCCAAACTACCTAAGGGACTGATGTATTTAAATTTATCAAAAACGTCAATATCACCCAAAGGTATAGAAGTTGTTTGATGTGTTTTTTTTTATTTTCTACATACTGTACATTTTATCAATGTCAAAAATCGAAATAGCCCATGCAGTGTCATTTGTGCTGAAGGCTATTGAGAAATTAAGATATACTTAAAACGGCAATAATGTAGCTCAATCGATTCGAAGCACAAAATGACATTTACAAATATACATTTGTTCTTCTCCACTCCTAATAACTAGCGCTGCTACAGTACTGTAATAATAACTGACAAGCTTATCTGCGCATGAGCATCCTTTTATTTAAAGTGTAGCTAAATTTTTGACAAACTTCTGACATGTCATAGTGACATGTCAGAAGTTTGTATTGGTGGAGGTCCGAGCACGGAGACCCCCACCAATCGCTCAACGAAGCGTTCGTGTGAGCGCTCAGCTGCTTCGTTTCTGTTCGGCTTTTTCCGGAAAGCCGATGTATCGGAGTACGGGTTCATAGACTTTGTATTGAGTCCGTACACCGATACATTTATTTCTGGAAAAAGCCGAACAGACACGAAGCAGCTGAGCGCTCACACGAGCGCTTCAGCCTAGCGATTGGTGGGGGTCTCCGTGCTCAGACCCCCACCAATACAAACTTTTGACATGTCAGAAGTTTGTCGAATGTTTAGCTACACTTTAACCTCCTCTATCTTTAATTGGTTCCTTTCAAATAAAGGTCACAAAGGAATATGATTGGATATGAAGTCGATGTGTAGAAGTTTGTCGGCATTACAAAGCCAACCCCTGAGCAATCACAATATTTACATTACTGTAACAGTTAGTAGATAAGAGTAGAGGGACAATTTTAGTACATAACTCCTTTTAAAATGTTAATGTTATTTTATGTTACAATCTCTTGTTCTTATAGTTATATACTGAAAAATTAATTTTTCAATAATAATATTCCCATTAGCGTTGCTTATAAACCAAATCTTACCCTTTTTTTTTTGTCATCTTTTTTTTATTTTATGGTCATCAGGACAGAACCATTAACCTTAAAGAAGCACTCCCACAATTTTTTTTATCCTCTGGCCCATTACAGAGGCACTTGATGTAAATTGTGGTGAAAGTAATCTTCTTACCGGTGACTGTATTTGGGAGTTATGCCCTCCCTTCTGGTCCTCAGCTGTGTCACGTGACCAGCAATAGGACTCCCCAACTGCCCCAGCGTCTCATGTGTGGACACAGTGTCCGATTCTCTATTCATTACAAACACAGCCTCGATGTGAGTCTTATAGAAATGAATGGAGAAACTGACTTCCTCTCTACATATGAGACGATGTGGCAGTTGGAGAGTCCTATTGCTGGTCACCTGACACAGCTGAGGACCAGAAGGGAGTGGATAAATCGAAAATACAGCCACCGGTAAGACAATTTCCTTTACTACAATTTACATAATGTGCTCATCCAACGGGCCAGAGAATAAAAAAATTTGTGGGTGTGCACCTTTAATCTATGTGATGACATAATAATACTTACGCCAACTGTTTTTCTGTATTAATCTGGTTTTTATTCATTTTCCTAGGAGTGAATATTCTGTCCCAGTCACTGAGTGCAACCCAGTTGATTTCAAGCACCCTTACCCACCTTGACCTCTCAGGGAATATACTTCGTGGTGATGACCTTTCAGTATGTACAGCACCTAACTTTGTGTTCATAGACAGGCTATATTATTTAAATACGCAGTAGTCCATTTCTCTATACTGTTATAATGTTTCGCATTCTATGTCTGCCCTTTTATGTTCTTATAGTTTTATCTAAATTCTAGATTATCTAAGAAATTTCACTTTTATAATATATTCTTGTATCCAGACTGTGATTTTATTATTGGTTTTGCAGCATTAATGAAGACCTAGTTCTACGTGATCATATGATTCTCCACTTTTGATCAACATTATCTAGCCAACAAATGTAAAATCCTCCATTTTTAAATTAATCTGACTATGATGATTTACACAAACCATAATTAGATTTTGCTCTGTGCAGTGTAACAATCTGTTGCTAAATATAATCCACTAGCAGTTATTACGACTTAATTTTATTTCTAAGTGAGGTAAGTGAAAACTGCAAGACATATAACGTAGATCAGTAACAAGGGTGAACGTTTTACATTTACTGACAATAATCCGTGTAGAGCCCCACTTTTACGGGTTTATGCATACAATTAGATCTAATATTGGGCGCCATTCTGGTTTTGCCTTTTAAAAGTTAAAAGCCTAAAATACAGTACTCTGCTGGTTTTGTCATTCCCATAGATTTTGAATCTAGCGGCAGCGGTCGAGCAATGAGAAGGAATGGCGGTTTGGAACCCCCATTTTTATGATCGGTGTGGATCCCAGCGCTGGGGCCCCTAGCGATCAGAAAATTATAACCTATCCTGTGGATAGGTGATAATTTATGATTATTCGAAAACCCCTTTAATTGGAATTTACTGTGAAAACCGAGCAAATTATACATTACTCGTGCCTGTGTATACTGTGAATCATGTGTCCCTTTAGTTTCAATTACTTCTTTATTTCTGTTTTTATCTCTTCTAGTGTTTGTATTCTTTTTTGGCACAGCCAAATGCTATTAAGTACCTGGATTTATCGAGCACCGAGTGTTCAGCAGATGCGGTAATCATGAATTTTCTGTAACATTTAATAATTGAATTACTTAATAGAGGAGAGTATGAGAAAAAAAATGTATGGCATATTCATCTAGGCGTGTCATAGTTGCTCTATTATTTTTTTCAGTAACCATTGATAAGTAGGATACAATAGATTACATTTTATTTTTTTTATGAACTCTAGTGAACTTATTCTAAGCAGACAGTTCTGTAATCCATATTTTTACAGGGCATGTGACACTTAATATGAATTTCTGAAAAATGACCTCAATCATAAAGTAATTAGCAAAATTCAAAAACCTATTGTGACATAGAAAAACTTTCAAGTACGAAAAGTATAGTATGCATACAGAAGGTTCATGCCGATGGCTTGCATGTATATTGTAGATTACAGCACAAGAAAAAGTATTTTATGTATTGTGTTGTGGACTACCATGTAATGAGTGAATTTTTGTTGTTCTTCAGGTATGTGGCGCTCTCCTGCGTGGTTGCTTGCAGAACCTTACTACACTCAATCTTTCCAAGACATTCTTTCCCCACAGGTATAAATCCCACTTAGCATCCCGTCAATGTGAATTTCTAGGAAAACCGTAACTTGCTAATTTTGATTCATGTTAAGTCTTCTCGAATTATCTTCGTTTAAAAAAATATGGGTCTTGTTTACATTGAGGTGTCGTTGAAAGTTTACAGAGTTGTATCCATAAGTTTACTGGAGAATTTTCCTAATAGAATTTTTTAATTGTAAAATCATCAAAAAAGTTAGCATCCAGTTTTGTTTTGTTTTTGTATCCTGTAGCCTACTATCATGTCAGAAAATCTAGTCTCTGTTGACCCAAGAAGCACTGGGTCCAGACTGCTATGATCATGGTGGCAGAGTGTCCCAAATAAATTTTAGGGAACGTGTGCAAACATTGACATCTGTAGAAATTACACCATTTCTTGGCTTCAGTGGTGTTTTTTTCAAGTTGTAGGATTGCTGAAACTTTTTTTTTTTAAATCGTTTTAAAACCTTTTTTTTTTTATTAGTGGTCATTTGGAGCAAACTTGTCTTCTGTGTCAGATTTAAAAACAATGTTTCTCTTTTGTGATCTACAGGAAAGGAAAAGAAGTGCCACAATCTTTTAAACAGTTCTTTAGCAGTTCTATTTCTTTAACGCACATCAACTTTTCTGGAACTAAGCTCTTCCCTGAGCCTCTGAAGTAAGTTGTTTTTTTGTTTTTGTTTTTTTATTCAGTAAGAAAAAACAACAACATTAAACTGGAAAAACCAGCAGCATATCATTACGAGAAATATACCCTGGCTCATATGTGGGGATTAAACATTCCGATGCAATGAAAAACCCTACTGTCAATTAGCAGTACACTTGGGCTCTAATACACTTGATGCCCACTGACAATAAGCTGAGCACAGGGTGTCCGGCTGCTGGGGCCCTCAGGGATCATCTGTAGAGGAACCTGGCAATTCTCATGCAGTGCCACCACAGTAAAAATGAATCCTCACACAGTCTCCGTTGAAATACATGAAATCCAGAGAGAGATCGAGAGACTATTTGTAGGTGCTCTTTGCTCCAGCATTAGGGACTCCAGTCTAATAACTCAAAATGCTCTAATAGGGGTTTATAAACCAGACAGACCCTTTTTAAAGGATCGGGTATTTTATCACGACTTTTTGTTATCTGTGTTTTTTTGTGGAGATTTCTCTAACCCAACTGTTCTATGACCTTCCAGCAAAGTATCATATTTGATAATATAGCACCTATCAGATCCTGGTTATATCAGGCTGGCTATACATTTTAGATGACTGTCGACCGATCACTCTTTTAGCCGACAGCTATTCCTCCTGACTCCATTATACTTATGCACGCTCGGCCTGTGTTCTCAGGGAGAAATCCGCTGCCGACTTATCTAATAATGAATAAAAGGATCGGGCATTTTGAAATTCATCATACCCGATTTCTTCTCTCCCCGACATCTGCTGTCTCGAAAGTTATGGCTCTTTTACACGGCCTGTCATGGACCGTGTAAACGGGCACCGATCAATGAGACTGCTCGTTGATCGGCGCTGATTTGTTCCTTTCGCATGGAGCTATGTTTGGGAGCGAGCGATTTGTTACTACGATCGCTCGTCCTCATACTTTTTTTTTATCATGTCGGCAACACATCTCCCTGTTTACACAGGGAGGTGTGCTGCCTAAAACAATAATATTTCTTGCAGCATAAACTATACAATCAGCCGATGAACGAGCGTTCGTCAGATGATCGGGAACGAGCGTTCACATGAACGCTCTTTTGCCCGCTAATTGGCCTGTTTAAAAGGGCCTACAGGATGCCCCCATACACATCAGATGGTTGGCTGGTTATGCCAATATTGGCTAGTTCAGCGAACAATCATCTAATGTGTATTGCAAGCCTTAGTCCTGGTAAAGACTCTCTTTATATACAGCAAGATAGAACAGAAAACTATTTCAAGTGAACGGGAATCATGACAAGTATGTGGAAGCTAAATTTTCTGGGCTGCCAATGTTTTTCTTACATTAGTGACTGTTGCATATCTTGTATTTATATGATGGTTCACAGTATATAATAAGTTTCCAGTCTTCGTTGTGAAAAATGAAGCCGCTGTCTTAAGTAACTCCGTAATTTGTCGTTCTTCACATGCTTGCTTTAGGCAGAACTGCACAAGCTTTACATTGTAGCAGAGGAACGTTTCAGGAGGAAATAGAATGAAATTATTTAAGGTGTACTTATTTTCATAACTTAAAGAATGTGAAAGACATAATTTAGTCTCTAGGAATAGGGTGTAGTTTTTGTGGCAGAAGGAGGTGATGGCAAATATACCTTAACCTAATAGAGAGCAGTGTCTGGGAAAATATTCTTAAAGGAATACTGCACCTGAAATAGAACACTTGATGGAATATGTGGATGTCATTAACACATATGTATGTACACTTTTGTGGAGGTTCTCAGAGCTGGAGATACGTCAGTCAGCTAAATTAGTTACCATGGGGGCAGACATTTTTCTGGATTTTCTGTCTGTCATGGTGTTGACGAACATCAGTCACCATCTCTCCAGGCTGAAAAGACTGATCGCAGGGACAATAAATGACATTATTCTGTAGAGCATGGTAGACATTAGATTTAACATTCCTTTAGGAGTCGTATTATCAATGTGGAATTTACAGGAATCTCTCACTGTCTTGGCTTTGGCGTGACAAACATATTGCTTTAGTTTTACTGAACCTATATCATTTAGTTGGTGATCATATGTGCTCATCGGGTTCATTACAGACATTGTATGACCTGGAGGCATTTTTTCAGTGAATGTAGGGTGTGGCAAGTAAAAACAGGCCGTGCGAGCAATAGCTGTAAAATCCCGGGAGCCTATGCTTCCTGTTATATCAGAAGACAGTCAGACCTTTCCAATTAACCAAGAGGTGCTACTGGCTAGGTAGGGCCGACCTCAAGATTACTTCAATTCATGGCTTTAATCTCACACTGTATCCACAGTTTTGTTTTTTTTTTCATCGTTCATTATGCATTTGGATCAATGTCGCTGTAAAAAAAACAAAAACAAAAAAGGCTTAAATAGAGTACAATAGTATAAAAAGGAGCAGCTGCAGTTGTCACGTTCTATTTTTCTAATTTTCTGGATAAGGCTGCGTTCACATCTGCGTCAGGGCTCCGTTCCGACATTCCGTCAAAATTTTCCATTGGTATGGAGCCCTGATTGACACAAACGGAGCCCAGAGGTTTCCGTTTCCATCACCATTGACTACGTAGTCGACTACGCTATTGATTCCGTCAAAACGACGGAACCCTTGCACAATGGAGACAATGCGGAAACCATTGGTGATGGAAATAGGTGTCAGTCAGGGCTCCGTTTCGGCGGAAAGCTCCATCGGAACGGAGCCCTGACGCAGATGCGAACGCAGCCTAATCTGTGTCGTTATGTCTAGTCGCATATTATTTCAAAACAAAACTACGAAACCTAACCGTAAGGCCTTATTTACACGAACGTGTAATACATCCGTTTGGCGGCTGTTAAAGCAACGGCCATCACACTGACCTATGCAATTCAATGCGGTCATTCAGACATGCAGTGTTTTTCACGCAGCGTGTTTCCGTTGCGTGAAACTCATTGCATGTCCTATTCTTGTGCGTTTTTTGTGCATCACGCACTCACTGAAGTCAATGGGTGCGTGAAAATCATGTACCATGTACAGCATACGGACACACATTCGTGTGCTGTCCGTGATTCACGCACAAGTTCATAAGAAATCAAGAGAAAAAAAAATGTAAAATACAGAAATGTATAAGTAAACAAACATCAACAACTGATGCCACATGGAGCTGCAACGCATGACAAACGTGTAAGTTTTTTTGTGGACGCAAAACAAACGCATTTGTGTGAATAAGGCCTAAGAGTCACTTGTATATCTGTGAATATATGAAAAGAAATGTCACACATATGGTTATGGATCACAGACTAAAAGCACTCTAAAGGTCTGGTGAACCTAAGTGGTGGAGAAGGGTTGCTATCAAAAATTAAATGAATCCCTGCCTTGAAGGTTAAAGGTGTTTTCCAAGTTATTTAAAAAATTGGCCACGGTAGGAGGGATGCAAAAAAAAAAAAAAAAGCCATTGCTTATGCTCACGGATCCCCGCCTTTCCAGCGCCTCCGTTTCTCCCTGCCGCTGTGTATCGTCGCAGCTGCAGCGATGATGTGCTTGTATACCCACGTGATCGCTGCAGCCAGACAGTGGCCTCAGTGGGTATACGGCACAGGATCGCTGAGGCCAGTACTTGGCTGCAGCGATCACCTGGGTATACGGGCACGTCGACGCTGCAGCTATGTCAATAAACAGCGGTGGAACGGATCGCTGGAATGACGGGGAATCTGTGAGGTGGGTAATGGCTCTATTTTTATTTTTTTGTGCATCCCTCCTACCTTGGTTCAATTTTTTAATTCACTCGGAAAACCCCTTTAATTTACACTATGGCCTGTTCTCTCCAACCTTGTATACTGACATTGTGAGATTGGGGATAGGGAATACTAGAGATTCACTCACACGTGAGGTGAGGTATAGGGGACCTTAGCTTAGTTCCAGTTATCCACATATCCTATAATAACCTCAGGGGCTGCTTTTATGGTATGTATATACACTCTTAGGTGAAACATAAAATATTATTTGTTTTAACTCCTTAACAACCGCCCATCGTCTTTTGACGTCAGGCGGTGCAGGTCCTTAGTCTACAGCGACATCTTTTGGCGTCGCTGTAGAAGAAACTGAGGAGCGCTCCTCCTCTAAGCAGGAGCCGTAACATACAGCTCCTGATCTTAGAGCAGCCAGCTAAATACAGCTGGGGTCGGAAAACATTCCAACCCCAGGTATTTAACCCTTTGATCGCCGCGGACGTGGTCCGTGACATGGCAAGATCAAAGTGAACTCCCCTCTTTGATCTCGTCATCGGAAACCCGGTGAAGTGATCAAAGACCAGGGAATCCCTCTGCAGTTAACCCTGGGGACCTAGAAAGGACCCCAGGTCTGTCTGTTCAATTTGCCTGCTGTTTGGGCACACTATGTGCTACCCTAACAGCAGCCTGTGTCAAAGTGACACAGTATAATGTATTCGCATACAGGAGAATGCTAATACATTATAAGTAAAAAATAAAGTTGTAAGTAAAGTTATCCCTTTTTCACGGCGGCCACTAACATGCTTTATTCTGATGCATACGCCTTTTTCACAGTGCTGCATCAGAATAAATCTGCGGTGCCGGGAGCAGTTAAAACTCCCTGTTCTCAGCTACCGGAGGTGGGAAATCGTTGCTTGAGCAGGCAGATCGAAATCCACCCATTTAACCCCTTAGATGAGGCGTTCAATAGCGAGCGCCGCATCTAAGTGGTTTTGGAGGGGGGGGGAGCTCCCTCTCTCACCACACTGGCACCCTGCTATGAGATCACATGGTGCCATTGTCTTCTATAGCAGCCGGGGGCCTAATAAAGGCCCCAGGTCTGCCTGTAGTGGATTAAAGTGGAGTTGTAACTGTAGTGGAGTTGTAAACGGACAGGCAGTAATACACTGCAATGCAGAAGTATTGCAGTGTATTATAAAAGCGATCGGACGATCGCATAGTGCAGTCCCCTAGTGGGACTATTAAAAAAGAAAAAGTTTAATAAAGTTCTTAAATAAATAAGTAAAAAAAAAAACAAAACACTTTATCCCCTTACAAAATGCTTTATTATGAAAAAAAAAAATAAGTAAAGAAGTTACACATATTTGGTATTGTCGCGTCCGTAACGACCCCAACTATAAAGCTATTCTGTTACTTAACCCGCTTGGCGAATGCTGTAAAAAATAAAATAAAAAACAATGCCCGAATTGCTGTTTTCTTTTCATCCTTCAAAAATATTTGATAAAAAGGGATCAAAAAGTCACATGTACTCCCAAATGGTACCGATAGAAACTACAAGTCGCAAAAAAAAAAACAGCCCTCATACAGCTGCATCGGCGGAAAAATAAAAAAGTTATGGCTCTTCAAATATGGAGAAACAGAAACATAATTTTGAAAAAAAAAAAAGTGTTTTTACTGTGTAAAGGTAGTAAAACATAAGAAAACTATATAAATTTGGTATTGTCTTAATCGTAACGACCCGCAACATAAAGTTATGTTATTTATACCACACGGTAAATGGCGTAAATTAAAGACGCTAAAAAAGTGGTGAAGTTGCTGGGTTTTTTCTTTTACGCACCACAAAAAGTTAATAAAAGCTAATCGATAAATTATATGTACCCCAAAATGGTGCTATTAAAAAATACAACTTGTCCCGCAAAAAACATGTCCTTATACAGCTATGTTGACGCAAAAATAAAAAAGTTAAAGCTCTTGGAATGCGACGATGGAAAAACGTAAAAAATAGCTTGGTCATTAAGGTTTGAAATAGGCTGGTCACTAAGGGCTTAAAAAAAAAAGTAACTAAATAAATAAAAATGTCCTAAAAAAAGTCATTATTTTGCATAAAATATATTTTATTGCCCCTACGTTATATAAAAACAAAAACCTACACATATTGGGTATCTACACGACCGTGGTCGCCTGAAGAATTAATCGAATGGGTTATTTAGCATGAAACGTGAACGGGATAAAAAATAAACAAGAAAAGCTTTGCAGAGAATCGTTTTTTCTTATATTCACGCCGTAAAAATAATTTTTTTCTACCCCCAAACTGCAAAATAGAAAAAAAACTATTGCTCCCACATAAAACAAGGCCTCATTCGACCACATCAATGAAAAAAATAAAAAAGTTATGGCTGCTGAGAGGCAAAAACTGAAAAATTCTGCTGGTCATTAAGGCCTTTTCAGGCCTGGTCATTAAGGGGTTAAAGTAATTATTGAATTCTGAAATAGGTATTAGTTTATAGCTTATAACTATGTTTTGTTGTGAGAATCTGCAGGTAATAACTTCATCAGTGTTTTGTCCACTCATGTGATAGCGGTAGGACTACCTGTAACAAGCACAGGCAATGCTGGGGTTTGAAGAGATTAGAGGCATCCGTAAATGATTTAATACATTCTATGTCAAATCTAGGTAATAACATTGTATTGAATAGTATTAGAGTATCTAAGCAAAAATAATCCATTACAAACAAGTGTATTTAGTTTGGGGTAGGTCTTCTTTTTTGAGATTTATAACAGGCTCCAAACGTTCACTATTTTAACAACAATACTTGTTGACAAAGTGTAGTCTGTTTCTAAGGTTCACTTGATTGGATTTAAAATGTAATTTCGAAAATCTGAGCAAAAGTGAACACTTTAGGCTACATGCATACGTTGCACCAAAACTGCAGCAATACAGAGGAAATTCGCAGGTTAAGGCCCCATGCACACAAACTTATTTTTTTCCTCCCGTAAATACGGGTCCGTTGTCACACGTATTTGACCCGTATTCCACCCGTATTTACGGACCCGTTTTCTCTGCAATAATCGGCAGCCCCTTCTCTCTATCAGGATAGAGAGAAGGGGCAGCCCTTTCGGGCAGAGTTTCCGCAGCGTTTGAAAGTTAAAAAAAAATTCATACGTACCCCGGCCGTTGTTGTGGTGACGCGTCCCTCTTTTGACATCCAGTCCTCCCTGGATGACGCGGCAGTCCATGTGACCGCTGCAGCCTGTGATTGGCTGCAGCGGTCACATGGGATGAAACGTCATCCCAGGAGGCCGGACTGGAGGAGGAAGAAGAAGAGTTAAAGAGGCTCTGTCACCAGATTTTGCAACGCCTATCTGCTATTGCAGCAGATAGGCGCTGCAATGTAGATTACAGTAACGTTTTTATTTTTAAAAAACGAGCATTTTTGGCCAAGTTATGACCATTTTTGTAGTTATGCAAATGAGGCTTGCAAAAGTCCAAGTGGGTGTGTATTATGTGCGTACATCGGGGCGTTTTTAATACTTTTACTAGCTGGGCGCTCTGAAGAGAAGTATCATCCACTTCTCTTCAGAACGCCCAGCTTCTGACAGTGCAGATCTGTGTCGTCACTCACAGGTCCTGTATCGTGTTGGCCACATCGGCACCAGAGGCTACAGTTGATTCTGCAGCAGCATCAGCGTTTGCAGGTAAGATCGACTTACCTGCAAACGCTGATGCTGCTGCAGAATCAACTGTAGCCTCTGGTGCCGATGTGGCCGACACGATGCAGGACCTGTGAGTGACGACACAGATCTGCACTGTCAGAAGCTGGGCGTTCTGAAGAGAAGTGGATGATACTTCTCTTCAGAGCGCCCAGCTAGTGAAAGTATTAAAAACGCCCCGATGTACGCACATAATACACGCCCACTTGGACTTTTACTTTTAAACACACCCACTTGGACTTTTGCAAGCCTCATTTGCATAACTACAAAAATGGTCATAACTTGGCCAAAAATGCTCGTTTTTTAAAAATAAAAACGTTACTGTAATCTACATTGCAGCGCCGATCTGCTGCAATAGCAGATAGGGGTTGCAAAATCTGGTGACAGAGCCTCTTTAACTTTTAATACTATTAACTTCAGCGGTAGTCACGTCCTGGGTGCTGAAAGAGTTACTGCCGATCAGTTAACTCTTTCCGCACCCTGGACAGGGACTATCCACTGACGTCGCCTAGCAACACTCCCGTAATTACGGGAGCCCCATAGACTTCTATGGGCCTGGCCGTGCCGTTATTACGACCTGAAATAGGACATGTTCCATATTTTTCAACGGCACGGACACCTTTCCGTAAGCATACGGGAAGGTACCCGCGGCCAATAGAAGTCGATGGGCCCGTAATTACAGGCCGTAATTACGGGCGTTTTTACGTTCATGTGCATGAGGCCTAAAACAGCACCTAATGGTGCATTTTTTGATGCGTCTTGCGGTGCGGTTTTTACGTTTTGATGCGTGTTTTGGTGTGATTTTCCTCTGCACTAGGCAGATAGAATTCGCAAGAGGAAACGTAAGACAAAGACATGCTACGGATTTTAAAAAACGGCCCGCATGTCAATTTCCGTCCCGAAAAATACTGCAGCGTGTACATGAGATTTCCTGGAATCTCATTAACTATGCTGGTACCGTATTACGCTGTGGATTTGCCGCCCGCAAATCCGCACGACAAAACCACACGTAATACGCATAGTGTGCATTGAGCCTTAAAGTAAATGTCCACTCGTGTTTTTAAAAAAAAATCTAAATAGGTGTGTGTGTGTGTGTGTGTGTGTGTATATATATATATATATATATATATATATATATATACGCTCACTTTTTCTGATACAGAGTTTGAAGTCTATTGCATAAAGATAGAATTATCTGACTACCTTCAGATTACCCAATGTATCCCCGTTATGTTATAAAATTATTATATTGATTATGAGGAGGGAGCAGGTCCTGCTCAAAAAAGCATTACATGTTTTAACAAAATAAAAAATATCCTATAGAAAGTACATTGGTGCTCCAGTAGCTTTATTTCATCTGAAGCCGTACCTGAAGTGGATTCTTTTTCAAACCGACTGGACCACTGGGAATGCTTGTGTTACTGTACTGCAAACAAGTTGTATTAAGACTTTCATTTTTTGTAATTGTGTTATTAATGCAATGGTGATATAATGTACAAACAATATATTCATTCATATTTGTCCCTGTCCAACTAATCCTCATTTGGAAGTCAAAACAATATTCCAGACTTGGCTTCCATTGACAGTAAGCAGTACTAGTGATCGTGCTGTTCAAAAAAAAAAAAAAAGTGCAGCAACCCCTTCAGAAATGAACTAAGAAAATAATTTTCTTTTGAAGATGTGTTTTTGCATTTCCCACCATCCTCATCCAGAACGAAGAGTTCACCAAATTTGGGCTCAAATTTCACAAGGTCGTGTATTTGTGTGAAACTTGTGCCCCTTGAACTGCCCTCCAGATTGATTTTGTTTTTGGTTATTTTTTACTGAGCCAAATGAATTAGACATTACTAAAATAAATGTAAGTATTCTGCCATCTGAAGTTGTCATTCATAGCATCTGACAAAAAGTCAACCAAAGATGTCTAGAAACCGTGTATTACGGCTTTCCTATTTCGAGTCATAATACATCTGCTTACTTATTGGCAGCTATGCTAAAATAGAAGCAGATGGTTTAACACTAGATTTTAAAATTGTCTTATTTTTGTAAACCACAATGTTAGCCAATCAATCCGGTATAAATATATCACCCTTTATCGAGGCCATTATTGTGCTAAAATATCGAAACTGTGTAAATGAAGAAGTGGTTTTGTTTATTGGGCACTCACTATATTCTGATACAGACATCTGGGATTCATGTTAGATGTGCTTAAAGAAAAAGATTATGTTCACACCAGATCAATTCATTTGCAAAGTTTAGGTTCGCTTTAAAATGTTTTTTTTTTTTTTTTATGTTTTGTTTTTTTATAGCTGACTAACTTATTTCTAGTGAGATTTGGGGCTTTAATAAAAAAAATTATTTGGTGTCTGCGCATCAGTCTAGCAGACGAGTCTGGACCATCACACCCAACAGCTATCTAGCTGTCTAGTCTGTATCTCCTCCTCCACCTCCCATAACCGCAAGCTGACTGTTACTGGAGTCTGAACCAACCCACTTAACATCAGTCTGGGTTTGTAAGTCTGGACTATCCTTTGTAATGACAATCAGGCTGTGTAGTCTGGACCACGCCTCTGACAGCAGTCTGGTTGTGAAGTGTGCACCCCCTCCTAGAGCACTAAATCCATTGTGTATTTTGAAGAAATTCCGCAGCTGAAACGGATTTCTTCCATGGGTTGGCATGCAAATGGACACACTAATCCATGGTTTTTCAGCACGGAACGTGCTGCATATGAAAAAAATCTGCGTTGGGCCTTATTCACATAAACATGTTAAACTTCCGTGTGAGGGCCGTTCACACGGACGTTGTTTTCATTGGACCGAGTGAAGGTTTCGTGAGAAAAAAGGACATGTCCTATTTTTTCACGCTTCACGCAACCCTCCATAGACTCTAAAACAATAAAAAGAAAATTGAAGTGTGGCGATAGCTCCGGGCTGGCATCCTGCATTATATCCTCCTGACGGTACTGTAATCCGTGAAAGTTGCCAAAATTCCTTACCAGCTACGTCGGAAGGGAAGGACATCTTCCAAAAAAAAGATGAGCCCACCTAAAGCGCTGAATGCGGCGGAAAAACTGAAATCCTATGCCCGCGTGGTAATCCAAGATGGCGCCGGCGAGTGTTCTGCTGGGCAGGCCGCGGCAATGGCAGGGACATCCACATCAGCTCCCTCTGAACGGGATGCGGGACTCACGTTGCAGGAGGCATCGGATAAGCTCCTGACAGCCATCCTTGAGACACGTACGACACTCACGGCGAAGATAGATGAGGTGAGAGTGGACGTGGGCCTATTGAGGCAGGACCTGCAAAATGTGCGGGAAAGAGTGACGGAGACAGAGGGCAGGATTTCGGCCTTGGAAGATCTCACTGCTAATATGCCGGCGGCTATACAGGATCTGCACCGTAAAGTGGATTTGTGGCGCCAGAAAGCCGACGATCTGGAAAATAGATCGCGCCGTAATAATCTCCGCATTGTGGGGCTGCCGGAGAGGGCAGAGGGGCAGAGATCGGGAGAGTTTGTGGAAAAATGGCTGAAGGAAATCTTTCCGGATGCACCATTCTCGCTGGCGTATGCGGTAGAAAGGGCGCACAGGGTCCCGGCACGATTACCACCTCCGGGTGCTCCCCCAAGACCTCTGCTTGCTCGGATGCTGAACTGTAAAGATCGGGATACGGTGCTGATGGAAGCGCGGAAGGCCGGAGGGATTCGATTTGGAAATGCTTCTGTGTCCATATATCCGGATTTTTCTCCTGATTTGCAGAGACAGAGGGCATCCTATGTCCCTATCAAGCGCCGACTACGAGACTTGCAGATTCCTTATTCGATGGCATATCCGGCTAGATTGCGGGTTGTGGATGGAGACAGAGCCATATTTTTTACGAATCCAAATGAGGCGGAAGAATGGATTACGAGAAAGCATAGGCAATCTCCCCGAAGATGAGTGCTGTGGCTGTGCAGGATGGAAGTTATGTCTGACATATGGAACTCATGGATACCCCATATTGCTTATAGTACAGACGTTCCAGCTGAAAGTATCCTTCTAAGATAATGATGTGATGATGTACTATATTATCTGCAAATTGTTATGGGGGGCATGAGGCCCATGTTATAAGGTTGGCAGTTCAAGCCCCATAGTAACATCCGTATATGTTCTAATTGGAAGATATGGGGGACTGATATTATACGTCAGGTATTAAGAATGTGTCTATAAGTACCTGGGGATGCTGGCTCGGGGGGGCGCTACACTCATACAGATAGTGTATTTGCGGCAGAAACACGCTAGCCGTAGAAACTACCCCCTAGAGTATAGGCTACAAAGGTTAGCTCCTGTTGAGCAATGTTTGTTTATGGAAATGTTATGGAGGATATTGAGTCAACTCACATAGCTACAGAACAAGGCTTTGATATTGCACACATACGAGACATGGAGGGGAATGCATACGGGAATGGGATAATTGTTACTCAGGGGTTGGTTGATAGAATCAAGGACAATGGGGCTTCAATGAGTGTTAACAACATGAAATGGCAGGATTACGGTTAATGTCCTGGAATGTCCGGGGAATGGGGTCTGCTGAAAAGAGGCATATGATATTTGCTGCTGTTCGGGGACAACGTCCACATATAACGTGTCTACAGGAAACACACATGACACCGGACACTGTGGCGCAGTTGAATAAGCCCTGGGTACAATGGGCGGGTCATGCTTCGCACACTTCGCACTCCAGGGGGGTGGCCATCTTAGTACATGCAGAGCTTCGATGGAAATTGCTGCAATCCAATGTAGACCCGGAGGGGCGGTACATTTTTCTACATGCGGTTATGGATGAATGCCCATATGTGATTCTGGGGGTGTATAATCCTCCACCAGCCTCATTGGCAGTAATTCAGGAGGCAGTCCGATTTGTAGCAGCTTACCCGGGGGTTCGAGTGATCATGATGGGGGACCTCAACTTGGTTATGGACCCAGATATGGATAGACTGCAGGGGAATGGGAGTAGAGGCCCGTGTAGACCCACTCAGTTGAGCATGTTGGCAAAAGAAATGGGATGGATAGACCTATGGAGGGCGACACATGAAGGGGTTAGAGAATTTACATGTCACACCCTGCAGTACAATGCATTGTCCAGAATCGACTATATATTTGGATCACATGCGGTTTTCCTGGAGATAGAAACAGTGGATCATTTACCGAGGGGGATCTCGGATCATAGTCCGATCTTATTGACATTAAAAAGGCCGCAGGTGGGCAGAAGGGGAATGGGTAAGATACACCCGTTTTGGCTTCAGCTCATCCAACAGAATGATCGCATACCGGATCAGTTATCAATATTTATAGAAGCACATGCTCAGATGGAGAATCGGTCATTGGTGTGGGATACTCTTAAGGCCTATTTAAGGGGGTGTCTCCGATCCTCCATATCCTATGTAAAACGGGCAGCCGCCATGCAGGAGGAGAATATGGCATATCAATGTTCACAGGCGGAAGGGGTATTTGTTCAGGATCCCACGCCGGTTAACCGAAATGCTTGGCTGAATCTGGGTAGGCAATATTTACAGATCCTGAGGGATAAGACATCGCGTAGCTTATTTTTTAGCAAACAATCACATTTTGAATTGGGCAATCAGTCGGGTAAAATCCTGGCACAAATGGTACGGAACAGTTCTAGATCCCCCCCGGTGATGGGCATTGCGGGGCCTGGAGATGAGATGTACACCTCCCCGGGAGAGATTCTCGAGCAATTTACACAGTTTTATGATCAGCTGTATGCATCAAAAGTTGATTATAGAATGGAGGAGATGGAGAGATACTTGGATGGAACGAGGTTCCCCACATTGACAACGGAGGGGATGGCATCGCTTGAGGCTCCATTTACGTTAGATGAGATTATGGAAGGAATGGCTTCGTTGGCCAAGGGGAAGGCTTCAGGGCCGGATGGTATTCCTCTGGAGGTATATTTACAATATGGAGAGCTGCTGGCCCCCCAATTGCTGGCCCTGTTTGAACACAGCTATAGGAACTCCGCTCTCCCGGAGTCCATGTGTGACGCCACCATAATAGTGTTGCTAAAACCAGACAAAAAGCCGGAAGAATGTAGTTCATATAGACCGATCTCGCTGCTGACAGTAGATTACAAAATCTTGACTAAGATGTTAGCTAGTAGACTATGCAGAGTGATAAAAGAGATCATCCATTCAGACCAGTGCGGTTTTATACCTGGCAAGTCCACCTCAGAAAATATTAGGCGGGTACAGGTGGTGACGCAGATTGGATGGGAGGAGCAGCAGGACTGGGCGGTGGCATCTCTGGATGCGGCGAAAGCATTTGACTCGGTAGAATGGCCTTATCTGCTGGCAGTGTTGCGAAGATTTGGGTTTGGGGAGAGATTTATTAAATGGGTCTCCTTGTTGTATAAAGCTCCTCGAGCGCAGGTGTTGGTGAATGGGGCCCTGTCCCCTTCCTTTGGCCTCCATAGGGGCACGAGGCAGGGGTGCCCACTTTCACCACTTCTCTTCGCTTTGGCCATTGAGCCATTGGCTATTAACATCAGGAAGGATCCTGCATATATGGGAATTAGAATAGGAGACAGAGAGGACCGGATAGGATTATATGCGGACGATATGGCGTTGTTCATGGCGAACCCCAATGCAACCCTCCCCAGGGCTATTTCCCTCATTAACGATTTTGGAAGGTACTCAGGGCTACTAATTAACTGGTCTAAATCGTATCTGATGCCATTGAGACAGGATAATTGTGGATGGGGTACCCAGTTTGGCGGACTGCCGGTAAGATCAGAGTTCAAATACCTAGGGATTAATATTGCTAGAGATAGCTCTAAATCGTATGGGTTAAATGTAGCACCCTTGGTCACGTATCTAAGGGACAAACTACAGGTGTGGAAGGGCCTGCCTTTATCAGTAGCAGGGCGCGTTAATTTAATAAAAATGATAGTGATGCCAAAGTTCTTGTATGTGTTGGAGCACATGGATGTGTTGGTGCCTAAAAAGCTCTTTAAACTAATAAATTCAACGTTCGCGCCGTTTGTGTGGGGGGGGGGGAGATCTAAGCTCAAGCTGTCGATTTTACAAAGACCTAAAGACGAGGCTGGGGCTGCGTTACCGGATGTTTTTCTATATTATTTGGCGGGGCAGCTCAGATACTTGATTTCATGGGTCTCCCCCCCCCCTAGAGACTAATGCGGAGAATCATCTCGCTCGGGTACTGGGTTTGAAAAATCTGTGGCCGATACTGGAGCCGCATGATTTTAGACACCGCTCCCTGTTACCCTTACATAAGCTGGCGAGACGAGTCTGGCAACAGGCTAAAGATATACTGGGATATGTGGGGGTGGTGGCGGAGAGCCCGCTATGGGATAATCCGAGCTTTCCCCATTTGCACGGATTGGTAGGGAAGAGTTACTGGTCAGCTAGAGAGGTAGTCGCTCTATCACAATTGCTAACGGAAGAAGGGGTGGTAATGACGGTGAGTGAGATTCGGGCGGCATTTAATATACCGCCAGGGGATGAATTATACTGCATACAGCTGTACCATGCTCTATTAGCACAATTCCCAGTGAACTCCGTGACTCATTCCAGTTGTGACCTAGTGGTGAGGCTGAGCACGCCGTTTACAAGGGGCGTTGTCTCCCAAATTTATTCTTATCTAATGGAGGCTAAGATGCGAATGGAGCCCCTGGGGGTGGAGGATAAGTGGCGTGCGTTAATTCCACAACTCACAGCAGAGGAATGGAGGGAAGCGCAGGGCTCCCATCTGCTGGTTTCACCAGCTGCAAATAATAAACTAGTGCAACTGTACATCATACACCAATGTTATTTAACACCTGTAAAGCTGCATCGTATGGGAAGAATGGAGTCCTCACAATGTCATAGGTGTGGAGAGATGAGGGCAGACTTTATACACTTAATGTGGGGTTGTCATCGGATTCGTTGCTTTTGGGAGGAGGTGGTTACATTATTAATGGCAGTGATGGGGAGGACGATAACTTGCAGGCCTGAGATATGTTTACTGGGACTGTTAAATGAGGAGCAATGGTCATTATATGAGAAGATTTTCCTCAGAGAAACACTGTTTATGGCAAGAAAGGCGGTGGCCATGAGATGGATGGCGGATAGATCCCCGACAGTAGCGCAATGGCGCAAAATGGTTAATGACATGCTTCCATTTGAGAAAATAGTGTACAAACATCGGGGCAAGGCGGCCAAATTTAATTTGATCTGGGATGGTTGGTGCTCATCGAGTCTCACTCACTGCACAGTCCAAGGGCTGACAGCTGATCTGGCACAAGCGGGGGGTGGGAGAGGGTAAAAGACTAGGAAGAATGACATGTCCAGGTGCTCCAGGGTAGGAAATATAAGAAGATTGGAGCGAGGTGATAGAATATTGAAGTGTGGGAGTATTTCTATTCTCATGATGTAATGTAATAAAAGCCGGGTTGGTTGGAATTGAGAATCCTGTAGTATGTGTGAGTGGTCTGCGAACCATGGGTTATTATGATGAATACCTGCGAGTATTCCCTTTGTATAAATTGATTCTTCTGACATATGTACTATTGAATGTGTAATGTTCTACTGATGTATGTGATGGTTTGACTCTGACAGTTACTTTTAATAAAACGAGTTTAAAAAAAAAAAGAAAATTGAAAAGAAATGATTAAACAAAATTAAAACATACGAACAGAATGTCACAGGTTTTGACAGCATATGTAAGTACAATCAAGCAGATGTAAATACAATGTAACGTTGCATATGCAGCAATGACTTAACGATCCGGTTAAGATGCAAAAATTAGAACAAAAATTGGAGTGATGCAATGTAAATACACATTACAAGAGGACAGAAGGAGGGGATAGGGAAGGGGAAAAGGGTGTGAGAGAGAGGAAGGGGGAAGAGGATTGAGAGAGATTTACGAGATAAATTTATCTGAAATATGAAAGTGTTAGTTACAATTAAACGACTATTCGAGAACTAACAATTCCTACAATGCGGCATGTACAGGATGTCTATTGTGTGACCAAGGCTACCTCCAAAAACTGGGCTGAGGTATGGAAAGTTGTCCAGGGTTTCCAAATCCCTCAAAATTTAGTGTATGAGCGGTTAGAGAGTGCCACTGTTTCTTCTATATAGTAAATTTGCTCAACTTTGTTTATCCATTGAGAGAGCGTGGGAACTTGAGTCGATCTCCAATTTGGGGATGAGGAGTTTGGCCCCCGATAAGAGATGTTTCACTAGAAGATTTGTTTCGTTTTGCCAATGGTAAATTAAGAAAATTGGTAGCCGGGGGTATTTGGTTTGAGATGCCACAAATTTTCGCTATATCATAGACTCTAATCTACCGTGGATGCGTGATATCGCATCCCGCAGCGCAGAGCACGGATGCAACTCGGACGTGAAAAAACAGCCGTTTTTCACGTCCGCGATGCGCAACGTCCGTGTGGTCTAGCTGCATGGTCATTATTCCACACAGATATTTTCCAGAGCATGTGAAAGAGGTATACCGCATTAACATGCATAGCCGACCGAATGGTTGCTGATTCCGTCTGGGTTTAGGTACGTAATCCTGACAGAATCCACAGCATGTGAACATGGCCTGGCTGTGTAGTCTGGACTTCCCCTATAATAGCAATTTGCCCACGTATTCTGAATCACTTCGTAAAACAGCAGCCTGACTGCTGCTATAGGAAATAGTCCAGACTACACAGTCTGCTGAGTATTCTGGACCTGCCCATACAACAGGGACCTGGCTGTGTAGCCTACATCAGCTCCTCAAGTTGTACAGTTTAGACCGCTCTCGCAGAGTTGTAATTCACAGAGTTGCTTTGTACGCCCCTCAGTGAGAGACACAGTTTGTAGCCACTCTCTGCTCTGGCTAATAGTTGGGGGGTGCTGAACGAAACCCCACTACATTAATTTAGAATCCCCTATAAGGCTTCATTCACATCTGTGTCAGGGTCCCGTTCTGACGATCCGTCAGAGCTTCCCGTCAGAATGGGACCCTGATTGAAACAAACGGAAACCATTAGGTTTCTGTTTGCCTCACCATTGATTTCAATGGTGACGGATCCGATGCCAATGGTTTCCCTTTGTCTCAGTTGTTCAAGGGTTTTGACGGAATCAATAGCGCAGTCGACTACAGTATTCCGTCAAAACGACGGAACCTTTGCGCAACTGAGACAAACGGAGACCATAGGCACCGGATCCGTCACCATTGAAATCAATTGTGATGCAAAGGGAAGCCTATGGTTTCCATTTCTTTCAGTCAGGGTCCCGTTCTGACGGGAAGCTCCGACGGAACGTCAGAACGGGACCCTGACGCAGATGTGAACGAAGCCTAAGGTGCGTGAAGCGAGGTTTTCTAAATCACACAACCATGTTAAACATAAAACTGGAACACTTATTTGAAATACACCATCAATACTTCGATACAAGTGTATACTTTAAGCTCTGATTTTATTATTTGCCATATAAACCAATGTCATTAAACATTACATTTTTAGAATTCTATTTTTAGGTTTAACATAAGCATTTTCTTGTGGCATCCGCTCTAATTTAAAAGCGTATTTTTCATCTTGGTCTTAATCCTATTTAAAAGCACAACAAAAAGACATAACACACACACATATTTAGAACACTATTAAATGTTAACACATAATTAAATTTGGAGTTGGTTTATTTGCATAAGCATTAGATCTCTGTGGAAATTGCACAGCAAAATGACCATTGAAATGATAAAGATTAGCACAGCTGCCAGAAACCAAGCCTGATCTCTGGTGCCCTCAATTATTCACAATGATATTTCATGCTTTGGTATAAAGAAACTGTACAGCTATACATGCTTCTCATTAAAACATGCCCAGGGGATTTGGAGGTCTTCACATCAACAATTAGTTTAGTACTAATTGTTCTTTACCCAAAACACAAAAGAATGAACATAAAAACCTCTGCAGATGACCAAAATTATACTGTAGCGTGTGTCTATATACTAGAGAAAAAGAAGTGGGCAAAATTGTTTATTTGACAGGGTATACTAAGACATTCCACTCAGTGTAAGAGGTTGTTTGAATATTTAGAGGTTGGTAAATTTAAGACACCCACGTTATATCAAATACATAGAGTATGGGGGAAGGTAAAAGATCTTTTGGGAATTCAAGGACATACACAGATCACTCCTCTATGGAATAACCCTGGTTTACCTGTGGTTGCGAGTCTCGAAGGATTTGGGTGATGGAAATATAAGGGAATTTTATGGTTGGCGCAGGTTTATAAGGAGGGAGCTTTGAAACTGTTCTCTGATTTGAAATCTGAATTTGCTTTGTCTAATGGTTCCTTTTTTGAATACTTACAACTGAGACATGCCTTGGGCACAGAAGCCAATGTAGGAGATACAATCACGTTCACTACGAATCCATGGAAAAACCTATATATTCGAAACGGGGTGCCTTAAATAAATTTGAGGAGATGTGGGCATTATGGCTGGATTGCTCGCGTCTGCGGAGCTAGTAAGAGATAGGGGGATATTTAGGAACATTGTTGGAGAAATATAGGGATATAATGAGACGGTGTGAATATGTTACGGTTTAACATACTGCTGATGGCTGTTACTACGCTTATGACTGCTGGGTGGTGTATATTGCTTGATGACATGATATAATATTCTGGTGGATTCTTTTCCATGTGTACTAGGTTGGAGGGGAGGTGGGTGGGGGGGGGGTGTAATTTTTATAATTTGTTAATATGTATTTATTCTGTACTGCTTGTGCTTTTTTGTACTTGTGTGTGCATGTATTGTGAAAAAAAAACGTGAAAACATTTGTGTTCTAATAAAAAGTTACTTGATTTAAAAAATATAATAATGACGTGGTAGCAGCGATTTTTTTTTTTTTTTTTTTTTTTTAATTAAAATATAAAAACATATTTGTATGACTATGTACTAGTGTCATCGTACTAATGCATGTATCAATCAAGAATGAAAAAATTAATAACTAAAGAATATATAGTACAACACAAATTAAAAGGGATGTTGTAGGAGCATAAAAAGATTTATTAGGATAACAGAAATATAACTTGCTTACTTACAAAAAAAAATTTAAATCCCCTGTTCCATTTTTTGCATTTATCACTACCCCCATAACTGTATTTAAACAAGTTGGCCGCAGGTTAAGTCGATCCAGTCGATGTCAGACCTATAGTGGTCACGTCGTGCAATCTGTCGTCCACAGCCTCTATGCATGTATTAACAGAGGACTTGGCTGCATACAGTAGTCAGTACTGTAATGACTAAATTAGTACCTGCCCTTCTAGTTTTATAACATGGTATAGTGTTGTCATTAAAGAGAACCTTTCACCTCCCCATACAGCTGAGTGCAGCATGTAATGGGGAGGGCTGCACAAACCTTGGGGCACTTTACATTCTTTTTCTACCTCCCTCCGTTATTTAGTTATCGGTGCCGTTCTATTTGGCGCCCGATATTGAAATAACCACCTGAACAGTCAATGGGGCGTGTACGGTCAAGGGGGCATGTTACTATGGCTGTAACACAGTCCAATCAGATATGGACAGTGTTACATCAAAAGCGAGGAGAGAGAGTGCGCACCTGCGCGCACTCTCTCTCACTCTTCAGCTTTGAAGATCAGTCTTCTGCCGAACTGGCAAGAGGGCGTGTCTCTGCTACGGACAGTGTAAGCGCTCCCCAGCTCTTTTAACACTGTCCGTAGTAGTGACACGCCCCCTTGCTAGTTCGGCAGACAAAGTACAAGACTAATCTCTCACAAGAGCTGAAGATCTGAAGTACTTTACACTGTCCGTAGCAGTGACACACCCCCTTGCTAGTTCGGCAGAAGACTGATCTTCAAAGCGCGCAGTCTCCTAGCTTTTGCTGTAACACTGTGCATATCTTATTGGACAGTGTCACAGCCATAGTAACACGCCTCCTTGACAGTACACGCCCCGGTGACTGTTCAGGGGGTTATTTAAATATAGGGCGCCAAATATAACGGCACCAATATATGAATAACGGAGGGAGGTAGAATTTTTTTTTAAAAGTGCCCCAGAGTTTGTGCAGCCCTCCGCACTCAGCTGCACATATATGGGGAGGTGAAAGGTTCTCTTTAAAGAGGCTCTATCACCAGATTAAAAATGTCCTATCTCCTACATCATTTTATCTGCGCTGGAATGTAGTTAACAGCAGTGTTTTTTTATTTTGAGAAACAATCTTTTTTTCAGCAAGTTATGACCTTTTATTACATTTATGCAAATTAGTTTCTTAATGCCCAAGTGGGCGTTTTTTAACTTTTAACCAAGTGGGCGTATTACAAAGAAGTGTATGACGCTGACCAATCAGCATCATACACTTCTCTTCATTACACCCAAGCTTGTTTCACTGAACAGGTCCTTCATCCCTGCGTCTGAAGACTGAAGATAGTCTCCAGGCGTATGAGAAGTTACAGTCGTTGGATCTGCAGCAGCAGCAGCAGCGGAGGAGGCAGCATCACACAGTGCAGGTAAGCATATATAACTCCCTAGAGATGAAGGACCTGTGGGTGGAAGTGACGTCACACGAGATCACGCTATTCAGTGAAACAAGCTGCGGTGTAATGGAGAGAAGTGTATGATGCTGATTGGTCAAAAGTTAAAAGTTAAAAAATGCCCACTTGGGCATTAAGAAACTAATTTGCATAAATGTAATAAAGGTCATGACTTGCTGAAAAAAGATTGTTTCTCAAAATAAAAAACACTGCTGTTAACTACATTCCAGCGCCGATAAAATGATGTAGGAGATAGGACATTTTTAACCAGTTCAGGACCGGGCTATTTTGCGCCTTCAGGACCAGACACCGTTTAGCCATTTTTAGCATGTGTTAGTTAAATGGCTATAAAGTTTTTATTTGTTGGGTTTTAAGGACCCTGACCGCAGGCCGTAAATATACAGCCAACGGTCGGGAACCAGTTAATCTGGTGATAGAGCCTCTTTAAGCAGCCGGACCTCAATGATGTCAAGGGCATATGGGTATCAGCAGTTTAATTGAGAGGTGATTGCACATGCATGGCCACCTCTGCGCCAGAATTAGTAGAAGATGCATTAACCTTGAAGAACACATTGATCTCACCATCGAAATCCGTGTGGGACCCATTTCTAAAAATCCCTTTTAATTCTGTGTTAATTAGTTACATCAGACAAGTATTTAGGAAAATACTTAAGGCGTCAGAAAAACAGGCTTCAAATACCCTAGTAAGATGACCAGATCATCCAATTATGGTAGGCATGGACCCCTCACTCACGTCCCTCTTACTGCTCCAAGGAGTGATATATAATCTGACACTGTGCCCAAGAACTGGGCCAACCTGGGTTTTTATGTCCTTCAAAATATTGCGCCCATTGCAGGACATAAGAACCCAGGTTGGCCCAGTACTTGGGGGGCCGTAACGGGGCCGTTTGTGAGGGGTCCATGCGTGGGGAAGGGATTGAGGCCAGCCTCAGACTTAGTGCCTACCCAGCTGCTTTACCTCGTACAGGCTTTTCCTTCTTGAGATCATAGTAGCCACGCTTGGTATTGTATATTGCACATGGTACTTTATATATGTATATGTTCTATTTGTGTACCATTTATTGCAGTGTATTTTTTTTAGCATAATTGATTCTCTTGCTGGGTGTGACTAGTGTGTGTCTATGTATTCTATCTGTGCTGGTTTCTGGTCACGAGTCTTATTTTGGACCAGGCCTTGATACTGTCACATATGGTGTATTAATTGTGTGTTTTTGTGGCATAATGAAATAATAAATATTTCGTTTTTTACTTATTGGGTTGTGCAGCTACTAGTGATTTTCCCACTTCGTTTTGTGTGTTTTTCCATTGTATTTAGGGCTTATCTATTGTACCCCTTCTGTGTGCCCATTGTACTAATATTTGAAAATCTAGTATAAATATGTAGTGACTACTGACAATTATTGCTTGAGAATGCCCTCATTGAGAGGGTGAAATGTGCCAATTGTGAACACTGGGTGAATAAAAAGTTTTTGTGACCAATATTCTAGGAGTGCTGCTACCATTTGTGGTTTTGAAGTTGTGTAGAGAAGGTGAAGTAGTCATTTACCTTTTGAAGCAAGCACCTGCCTAAGAAGACTTTCTCATTGTGCAGCGGAGTGTGTGTATGTGTATGTATGTATGTATGTGTGTGTATGTATGTATGTATATATATATATGTGTGTGTGTGTGTATATATATATATAATGTGTATACAGTATGTGTGTGTGTGTATACAGTGTGTGTGTGTGTGTGTGTGTGTGTGTGTGTACATATATATATGTGTGTGTGTGTGACGTTGATTATGCGCTATTGATTCCGTAGGAAAAAACGGAAACCTGCCGGAATTGGGACGAACGGAAACCATTAGCAATGTTTTCGCCACTATTGATATCAATGGTGACGGAAACGGAAGCTGTGGTTTCAGTTTGACTTTCTGTTGTGGGGTTCACCCGAAGGAACCCCAGAACGGAAAGCCAACGCTGATGTGAACAGGCCCTTATATATACACGACCTCTTGACCGGTGCCATTGTAATGAGATGATCGTTGTAATTCACTTCACCTGTCAGTGGTTTTAATGTTATGGCTGATTGGTGTATTGTATGTACAATATAGATAGATAGATTTTCATATTGACATGAATGATGTCTGACAATCTCACAATGTGTAAAATATTACATGTGGTGATATGAGATAATAGTTTCCATACCGGCTTCAGTCAAGTGTAAAGAAACCCCATATGCCTGCGGTCTGCACTGCGTTATGTTGCTCTTCAGGGTGCAGAATTTGCAGTGAGGCACAGTAGACCCCATACCGCGTTTTTCCCATTAACTCATTATCTGCGATGTGGTAGCTGCATTAATATAAAGGGTATATTTTCTACTCTGTAACTGGTTGAATTGTGTATTTCAGAGCTCTGTTACTTGGCTTGGCATGTAATCCTAACCTAAAGGAAGTGTCACTAGATCTCAGTAACTGCGAGGTAAGAAAACCCAACATCCGTATATTCAGTCATTTCTCAATATGCAAATCGCAAATCTATTCTTCTTAATGTCAGATAATTTGTCTTCTTCCTGTCTCATGGACTCTAAATCTACATTTCATAACTATATCTTTTCAGTTTAGTTGTGAATTGTCAGCTAAACAAACACCGGCTTTCTAATGATTGTCCTACTGTTTGAAGACCTGCTGACGTCTTATTATTGAGAAGACGTTTTCGTGAGCCTCGAGGAATGGATTGTGTAATTGCTCGCTGTGTCATTTTTTGTTAAATGTATTATGTATTTGTGCGCTGTCATTAGCCACTGAAATATATCATTGTGGTTTTTTAGACATCTAGTTTCTTTATAGCCGTTGAACATTTACTTATAGTAACTTCACCTTCCTCCCTCATCTATTGAGGCTCATTTTGCTGAGTATATATATGTGGCCGTTAACTGATCATCTTCTTTTTCTCACTGGTGATTTATTTACTTGTTAATATATAATTATTCTATTCTTGCCGTAATAAAAATTCATACTTAATACATTGACTAGCTGGCAGGTTTGTTCTTAGACACTGCAGTCACTGTGAAAGGCAAAGCTGCAGAGTAAAGTATGGGGAAGAAACAGTGAAACTGTGCTCCGTGCCCCTGAGCAGTACTCCACTAAATTGATGTTCAAGAATGTCAACCTATATATCCTTAGAAATATCGTTATTATGCCGTTTCCTCTAACCCACCTTGCTAGAACATCTCTATGGTATATAAATAAGTTTCTATGAATTTTTCATATTTATGTATTGATTGTTCTTATATATTCTTGAAGATTTTACAGTTTAAAATGAATCACCGCCTTTTACTAACATTAGCTATACTTTTTTGTAATAAAGCCTTATTAACTTTTTTTTTTTTACTGTTTTAACATAATGGTTACGGAAACTGTAGGAAAGGAAAGGTCATACTTTCCTATTATGCCATCCTTCCCATCTCTCTAGGATAGATGTTATTTCATATGAAATAACATCTGTATTCGATCGACAGGGAAGACGGGGACAGAGCCCAGGATAGTTCAGATGCCTTCCACTGTTGAATCGCAATGTTATTCTCAGATAAATTTGTGCTGTTTTTTTTTGCTGAAAAACCTGCTGTTTGTTGTGATTCACTCATTTAGAAGTGGTACAGATTATTTTTTTAAAATTTTTGTTTCTCGTCACATTGTCCCATGTGAACAAAGCCTTAAGATGTTCGAAAGCCGGTCACACTCCTAGCAGCCCACACATCGCAGGATACTATTAGACACTCAAAGTACTAAACCGAAACCTACTGTATAATAAGTCCGTAAACAGAAGGTTGCTGACTGTTTCTAGGTACCAAATAGAGATTGGTGGGGGGGTTTTTCTACTTTGCAAAATCGAACTTAAAGATGCTCTGTCACCAGATTCTCAAATCCCTATCTCCTATTGCATGGGATCGGCGCTGCAATGTAGATAACAGTAACGTGTTTGTTTTTTTTTTTAAAACGTTCATTTTTGGCCAAGTTATGAGCTATTTTATTTATATATATATATATATATATATATATATATATATATATATGCATATGCAAATGAGGTTTGAAATGGACAACTGGGCGATTTTTTTTTCGTTCTGTCCAACTGGGCGTGTATTGTGTTTTTAACTGGGCGTGTTTATGTGTATGACGCTGACCAATCAGTGACCAGTCAGCATCATACACTCATCTCCATTGATTTACACAGCAGTGATGTGCAGCCACATAAACAGAGATTAACGTTAATCAAGTGTCCTGATAATGAATACACATGAAATCCAACCTGGACGTCATGTGTATTCAGAATCCTGACACTTCTGAATCTTTTCTGTGAGACTCCGGCAAGGGAAGCGAAATCTCGCAAGATTACGCAGTTAAACGAGTTTTCGTTTCCTTTGCTAGAAATCTCAAAGAAAAGAGTCAGAAGTGTCAGGATTCTGAATACACATGACGTCCAGGCTGGATGATCATGTGTATTCATTATCAGGACACTTGATTAACGTTAATCTCTGTGTATGCGGCTGCACATCGCTGCTGTGTAAATCGATGTAGAGGAGTGTATGATGCTGACTGGTCACTGATTGGTCAGCGTCATATACGTAAACACACCCAGTTAAAAACACAATACACGCCCAGTTGGACATAACGAAAAAAAAACACCCAGTTGTCCATTCCAAACCTCATTTGCATATATATAAAATAGCTCATAACTTGGCCAAAAATGAACGTTTAAAAAAAACAAAAAACTTTACTGTTATCTACATTGCAGCGCCGATCACATGCAATAGGAGATAGGGATTTGATAATCTGGTGACAGAGCCTCTTTAAATATAAGTAAATATATCATAAAAGGTAATAAGGCTATGTTACAAAAATATTTTACATTTGATGATGACCTTTGTCTGCTAAAGTGACAGCCGGGCAAGCGCAAATGATTAAACTTTTTCCACAGCCCTGCAAGTCATTCTTGCACTGTAACCAACCTGAAAAGTTAAATTAATGAGTTTGTTGTTTCCTAATATATAATTTAAAGGGTTACTCGCTTTGCTTTCAGCGGCATTGGTTGCCATGGGATACTACACTTGGTAGAGTAGGGGCTCACTTGAAAGAGGTTGCCGTGAAGTGGCAAGTGGGCTTATACAGTTTGAGCAAAATGTTTACTAAGAACCTCATGTACCTCGTACGTTTTATTTTGCTGAGCCGCTATAGATCAAGTATAGTAAGTGGATTGTCCAGGTTTTCTTTCTCCCCTTGGATATATAATTTAAAGGGATTCAAAAGGCGGCGCTTCTCTTTAGAATTACAATCAATCTTTTTAAGTTGACCGTTAAATCCATTAATAATCTGTAATTTCCTAACAATGCAAATTGCAGTTAAAACCTGTCTTGATGTATTTATAGGGCCACCACCAGAAATATCTGGGCCTTGTAAAGGCAAATGGTCAGGGTCCAACTTCCATCTTCCATCCCCTATTAGCGTACATTAATGTAACATTTCTGCTCAAGCACAGTGAGCCACTTTTTCTTTAAAAAAAATAAACTTTTTGCAGCCCCTCAAGCCCGTATCATTTATTTAGTGGATCCATGGGGCATGGGGAACAGAATTTTATACTATACATTTACACATGTGAAATAAAGGGCACCATGATGGGAACCAGGTTTTCACATGTTTGCCTATAAAATAGAGCCCTTTCATTTTATAAGCTCCATGCAAAGACTGATGGGTGACAGGTGGACCGCGACCTACAGGGGAGTTTGAACACCTTATTTGCCCGAGGCTCTGACAACAGAATCGCTAGTACTTCCCTGATGGTGGCCCTAGGTATTTTTATATAGTTCTGTATCTAAAATGAGTTTCGCAAATGTTGTATTTTAACCACTGATATTTTCAAGGTAAAACGATGATAAAGGTATTAAGTAATGAATCTGACTTAAAGAGGCTCTGTCACCAGATTTTGCAACCCCTATCTGCTATTGCAGCAGATCGGCGCTGCAATGTAGATAAGAGTAACGTTTTTATTTTTAAAAAACGAGCATTTTTGGCCAAGTTATGGCCATTTTTGTATTTATGCAAATGAGGCTTGCAAAAGTACAACTGGGCGTGTTGAAAAGTAAAAGTACAACTGGGCGTGTATTATGTGCGTACATCGGGGCGTGTTTACTACTTTTACTAGCTGGGCGTTGTGTATAGAAGTATCATCCACTTCTCTTCACAACGCCCAGCTTCTGGCAGTGCAGACACAGCCGTGTTCTCGAGAGATCACGCTGTGACGTCACTCACAGGTCCTGCATCGTGTCAGACGAGCGAGGACACATCGGCACCAGAGGCTACAGATGATTCTGCAGCAGCATCGGCGTTTGCAGGTAAGTCGATGTAGCTACTAACCTGCAAATGCTGATGCTGCTGCAGAATCAACTGTAGCCTCTGGTGCCGATGTGGCCAACACGATGCAGGACCTGTGAGTGACGTCACAGATCTGCACTGCCAGAAGCTGGGCGTTCTGAAGAGAAGTGGATGATACTTCTCATCAGAGCGCCCAGCTAGTAAAAGTAGTAAACACGCCCCGATGTACGCACATAATACACGCCCAGTTGTACTTTTACTTTTAAACACGCCCAGTTGTACTTTTGCAAGCCTCATTTGCATAAATACGAAAATGGTCATAACTTGGCCAAAAATGCTCGTTTTTTAAAAATAAAAACGTTACTGTAATCTACATTGCAGCGCCTATCTGCTGCAATAGCAGATAGGGGTTGCAAAATCTGGTGACAGAGCCTCTTTAAGGGGGTTTTATACTGGGTGATTATCGGGCAGACGAGCGTTCCCGATCAATGCCCTGTGTAAACAACACTCGATCATCTGCTGGTCGTATCGGTTTAAAAAAGTAAAATATTATCGTTGTCGGCAGCACATCTCCCGGTGTAAACAGGGAGACGCGCTGCCGACATGATAATAATGTATGGGGGAGAGCAATCGGAGTAACGACCGCTCGTCCCCATTCATAGCTCCGTATGACCGGAGCAAACGAGCGCCGATCAACAATGTCTCGTTGATCGGCACTCGCTTTATTGGCCGGTGTATAAGGGCCTTTAAGTCAGTTTGCTTAGTGGTGGAAACCTCATTAGGACTGTTACATTTATATTGTGATACATGCAATATCTTTTGTGTACTTATCTCTATCTGCTTTCCCTATTACGCTTCCTAAGCTTGGTCACTGTGTAAGTACCATCTGTGTCTTATCTAGTTTTTCTCCTTATATTGCATTGCTCTGTATATATTGAGCCATAACCTCTTAATAATCTCTTATGGTTAACTGTAAATAAGGTTCTTGTTGTATTTTGTCCTCCTGACATTAATTTACTCGCAGAGAATGTTCTGCAGCCTCCATGTACAGAGCCAGTGCTTCATAACTGATTGAGGCCTAGCTTTTAGACTCCATTGCTTGAATACAAATGGATTTCTTTGTGAAGCTTAGTCATTTTTTGTTATACTTATCAGAGCATTAATATTCTCAAAAGTACCTGTTTTATGCTTGGCATCATAAATGTGAGATGTTCTATAATACAGTTATCTTTAGTTAGGGAATACACTTTGTTTTATAGAAATGAATGGATTTTAATATGCATAAAGTCTAATGCAAAATATTCATTCCATTGTATTTAAATTAGAACAATATTGTTTTATCTACCATTTCATTACCAGTAATGTATAAGATATACTTTTTATCTGTCAATTGTGTTTTAGGATGTACTAAAACAATAAAATGTTATGATGATCATATTATGCTTTATTCACACTGGCATCAAGGCTTCTGCTTTTTACAGGAACAATCATGGATATAATAGATCCGTTATGATCCATTTTGTAATGGATCATTATAGATTCCATTGGGTTATAATGGGATAGTGCGGTTTCTGGTTTTATTACTGGATAGAGTAGTGCAGAATGCTTTGCTATTCTGGCCGGCAAATAGACAGAGAAGAAATAATGGATGTATAAACATACCCTTACCGGTACTTTTATTTGTCTTAGTTAAGATCAGGTGGAGCTCAAGTCCTGGAAGGTTGCATAGCGGAAATCCATAATATCACTAGCTTGGATATCTCTGATAATGGTAAGTGATGTTCTGCACATTAGATTCAAGTTGGCAGAAACTCCTGGATTGGATCTTCTCAATTGCTGTAATGTTACCTTATATGTCGGAATATGTTGCCACGCTTGAGTGCCTCTGAGTAGTCACGGGAGGTGTCATGGGAATGATGTTCAACTGAAACTACAGTGTACAATTTGGAAGAATCATACGTTCATTACTTATAGTGAGGAATACATACTATATTTTAATAAAATTGCAGGGATTGTATTCAACTGCATGGCAACTGGAGGTCAAACATTTTCAATCTGAAAATTAAAATTTGTCACAAATACAAGAAGAAAGATTGGATGTATCGCTGCACTGTTTGTATTTATTGCATAAAACCAAGGAGAAAACAAAACCGTTTGATACGACATGCAATCCCATAATAACCAGCATTATGCCATCATCTGCCAATTGTGTCGACAGGCCCCATTTACATCATCTGTTTGGTCTACGTATAACGTATACGCCAGGAAAAAATCCTGACGTATATGTTAAACGTAAGCTGTGAAATCAATGAGGGGCAGAAAAAACCTGCGGCGCTATTTTCTGAGTGTTTTTCGCATCTTTTTTTGCCCACGGTTCTTGAATTGTTTGCTTTAATGGCTGCAGAATAAAAAAGCGCAGGCAGTTCAAGATCTGCCTCGAAAATTCCTGAAGGAATTCTAAGGAAGATCTTTTCTGCCACCAAAAAACTCTGTGTGAACAGGGCCTTAGGCATCCGTGTCAGGCATCCGTCATCCATGGACTATAATTGTATTTGTTTGCTGTATACGTCATGAAAAGCTATTGAAAAACCCATGATGTATACATTAAACGAAAGCTTGTAACTTATGCCCTATATACAAGTATTTTGATCTCCTTGAGGCTAATAGTGCACTATGGACATATTTAGTGTTTACGTTGGGAGCAAAAACGTCATGTGAATCGGGCCTTAGGGCCAGTTCACACAGAGTTTTTTGACGCGTAGGAAAACGTGCCAAAGAACGGCCAAAAATGCCTCCCATTGATTTCAATGAGAGGTGGAGGTGTTTTTTTTTCCGCAAGCGTAAAACCGGTCTCGTGGGAAAAAGAAGCGACATCCCCTATCTTCGGGTGTTTACGTCTCTGACCACCCATTGACCTCAATGGGAGGCAGATAAAGCGTATTTTGCCTGCGGCGCTCCATGGCCGCGGTCGAAAAACGGCGTGCAGGCAGATTTCTGCCCTCAAAAAATCTCTGTGTGAACATAGCCGTAGCCCTTTTTTTTTTACCTAGTAACCATATTCCATAGTCTTGTGTGCATAGTTTTATTTTTAAAAGTATTTATTCTACAGTTACAAATATTCACAATATTTTTCACATTTTTATTTGACATTTACTATGTTCTCACAAGCAAAAAACTATTCTATCCTAAAAACAGCTTGTTAAAGCGTTTGATGTAGAATTTTTTTTATTTTCACCTGAATTAAAGGGCTTTAAATACAAGTCTAACATTGCATCAAAAATGTTTTACTTGTAGTGAGGAATGCATAGTATATTAGACTGAAACTGTAAAGATTGTATTCAACTGCGTGGCAACTGGAGGTAATCCATTTCAATCTGCAAAAAAAAATTTGTCACGTACACAAGAAGAGAGATTGGATTCTTGTATAGATAAATTGTATTCAGTGTTATTTACCTCTTGATTATTTTCATGGGACACTGTGTTCTTCATAGGTTTGGAGTCTGACCTCTCTACTCTTGTAGTCTGGCTGAGTAAGAACCGATCAATAAGACACCTGGCACTGGGAAAGAATTTTAACAACATGAAATCCAAGTACGTTTTCTTTATTTTCTGCTTTTCTCTGTATTTTTACAGCACATAATTATGTGACAGAAATGCTGTGTCTTTATTTGCCTCTGTAGAAATCTAACCCCTGTCCTGGATAACTTGGTTCATATGATACAAGATGAAGAATCGGTAAGTAATGTCTTTAACTGACCCTAAAGGCCCAAAGACATCAATTGTACCATTGACTTAACAGCTATCAAATTCTTCTATTCATGCCCATAGGACATTAAAGCCTCGGCAAGCAATTACTATCGCCAGACCCCTTCATCTTCAATGGCTGTTCCGACAGATTAGGAATCATAGCGTAGACATTGATTAGAACCATTGTATCTCCTCAAGACAATCTTTTTGAAACTAGAATCTGATAAAGTTTGTTTCAGCACATAACAATGCCTGGCAAACTGTAGCTGATAGAAACTGAATGGCCATTGTTCTGGTAGACTTGCATGTCCGTGGAAGAATAATTCAAAACAAATTATTCCCAGATTTCCCTTCTCCCCATTTTACCAGGTTTTTTTTGTCAAATTCCACTATTCCCCCTCCCAACCCAGCGGACTTTCTTCCCTTCTCTTTCCTTTATTAAATCTCCATTATTCTTATTCCTTTATCTACTTTTTTTATCCTTATTTTTCTACCTTACTCTCTCCTTCCTCTTAATCGTATTTGCTGGTGTCACTTCCACTAAATTAACTTTTTGTTACACAAATATTAAGAAAAAGACCAGATTTAGGCATACACTACTTTTTGGGTAAATTGGGTTGTGCAACCTTATTGAACATATCCTCCTGTTACAAGGGATTATATCTCATGATTATATGAGCTGATTTGTTCTTGTATACTTGTCGTTGTCGGCTTCACGTCTCCCTGTGTTAACAGTGAGACGCGCTGCCGACATGATAAAAATGTATGGGGACGAGCGATCGGAGTAATGACCGCTCGTCCCCATCCATAGCTCCATGTGACATGAGCAAGCGAGCGCCGATCAACGATGTCTCGTTGATCGGCGCTCGCTTTATCGGCCGGTGTAAAGGGACCTTAACTGATATAATAATATAATTTTACTAGTTTACTTCTAAAATACTTGAAGTATGGCACATGTAGCAAAATAACAAACCAATAGATGGCCTCCAATACCAATGATACACATAGGAAGCAAAAAGACCAAGGCCTAATGCCCACTTCAGTTTTTTTTCTTCAGGGTGCTATCTGTTTTTTTTAACTGATAGCACCCTGACACATTCATTTCAATGGGGCCATGCACACTTCCGTTGATTTAACGGAACCGTGCAGCCGTTCCGTCAAAATAGGACAGGTCCTACTCCTGTCCATTTTTGACGGAACAGTCTTTGCTTTTCATTGATTTGGTCCATGAAACAACGGAAGCCATCCGTGTGTGGTCCGTGTTTCACGGAACCGTCATTAGCGGCAGTACAACGGCCGACGGATGTGTGCATGCAGCCTAAACCAGTCTCTAATCAACAGTGAGCCCTCACTGGTGAGACATACCATCATCCAACCATTGTTCATTACAGTACCATAGTCATTTGCATACATAACCTTGGAATGAACTTAGTTTGAGTCTTGCTTTACGATTCTGTATGTAATCAACCCATATAGAAAAATCACGACCAAATATTGAAAATATACAAAGACTTTCTTTACATTTAGTTTATACATAGACGTATAGATGGTAACAACACACGAAGGACCAAGACCAGGCCACCACTGTTGACCACTATATGTACACTAAGTAAGGCTTTGTTCACACCCGCGTCGGGGTCCCGTTCTGACGTTCCGTCTGAGTTTCCTGTCAGAATGGGACCCTAACTGAAACAAACGGAAACCATAGGTTTCCGTTTGCATCATCATTGATTTCAATGGTGACGGATCTGGTGCCAATGGTTTCCCTTTGTCTCAGTTGTGCAAGGGTTCCGTCGCTTTGATGGAATGAATAGCGTAGTCGACTACGGTATTGATTGCGTCAAAGCGACGGAAACCCTTGCACAACTGAGACAAACGGAAACCATTGGCACCGGATCCATCACTATTGTAATCAATGGTGATGCAAATGTAAACTTATGGTTTCAGTTTGTTTTAGTCCGGGTCCTGTTCTGACGGAAAGCTATGATGGAACATCAGAACGGGACCCTGACGCAGATGTCAACGAATCCGAACATGTATTTGCTATCACTAGTTTACAGTTACCATTGTGGTTTACTTATGTGCCAAGTAATCTTATTATACTTGTAGTTCCTTTGAAGAACCTTGACTGTGTCTGTGTTGCTCGGTTTGCGATTCTGTATGTTTAGCAACGAGTGAATCCACTGTCCCTACTAGGCCCTGTGATGTTTGGAGAATTAAGACTCTAATGTCTCTACGGCGCACCCGCACAAAAGGGGCGACCCCATCCAGAACCTGCCACTATACTCAACCCTAATATATCACCTCCAGCATTCCCGATGTATTTCCTCACACTTTTGTTGCAGAATTCATCAGGGGACTTGTAGCAGGAGTGTATTTGTTGGGTATAAATACTTGTTCCCACAGTGGTGGTTAGCGTGGTCTCCTTGGTTTTGGAAAAATGGTTCCATTTTCCAAAACTAAGAGGCACCTCGCTAACAATTTTGACCGTGATGTATGAACAACAGTCTTAACATACTGCTTGAATTCTCTTAGGGCCTTGGAGCTGCCTAAATGTGTTCCTCTTTTGCATATTTTATGTTTTGAAGTCTGATTGATAAAGAGTACTCGCCGTAATCCCGTTGTCCTTCATATAAATTCTTTATAAACATGTTATTTGTTACGATGTGTGGGTATGTGGACCCACTAGGCCGCACCGCCGTAGCAGGGAGGCAGCTGGCCAAACAACAGGGAACCCCAGCAATACAAAGTTCCGCACAAGGGTACCTGGATAGTCCAGACATTGGCCGCAGCTCTGGCACGGATGGAGATGGGTGCAGCAGGTAACACCAGACGTGTCGGATGACAGCATGTGCCGCAGATTGTGCCAGACATGGCGAATCCCTCTGGACGTGGCAGGTGACAGGATGTGGCGGATGACACAGGTGCAGTAGACACGACTCCGACTAGTAGGCACAGGAACAAGAACACAGCACAGGATACAGGAACAGGTAACGGCATGGGTAACAACTGGAACGGGAAACACAAATGGACAATTTGCAAGACAGACTTGGAAATACTAACAACGCTCAGGCAAAGATCAGAAGGGCCTTCTTATAGTCCAGGAAATCATGTTTGTTGATGATGATTTCCTTCATGTGCACGCACTGGCCCTTGAAGAGCGGGCACGAACGTGCGCGCGCTCCCTACGGGACACAGCGGACCGGAGAGGAAGTGAGCGCTGACGTCTCCTGGGAAGGAGATGGGAACCAGCGCTCACAGATCCATGGCTGCGGGCCTTAGGAGGTGAGTAGACCAGATGGCCCGCGGCCATGGACGCTACAGTATCCCCCCTCTTACCCCCCCTTTTCTTGGGACCAGAGCGAGAGAGGAACTTCTTAACGAGAGCAGGGGCATCGAGGTTCTCCTCCGGCTCCCAGGAACTCTACTCAGGACCAAACCCTTTCCAGTCCACCAAATAGAAAGTCCTTCCTCCTACCCTCTTGCAGTCCAGGATCTCCCTCACCTCGAACACATTAGAAGATCCGCTGGGAGCAATTTTGGAACTGGAACTCTTTTTGTAGCGGTTCAGGACCACTGGTTTCAGGAGTTGGGGATTCTGAGGGTAGGAGGCAGCCGCAGCTTATAGGAGACAGGGTTAATCTGTTGCAGAATCTCAAAAGCACCGAGGAACCTGGGAGCAAACTTGTATGAGGGCACCCTCAAATGAATGTTCCTTGATGACAGCCAGACTTTGGCACCTGGAAGATACTGAGGCGGCTCTCTTCTCTTTGTATCCACCTTTCGCTTGATGTGATCGATAACCAGCAAATTAGAGGACCGGGTCTGTTGCCAGATTTGGAGAAAGTCCCCAAATGCAGAGTCAGCAGTGGGTACCTGAGAAGTAGTAGACACTGGAAGAGGGACTCTAGGATGTTGACTGTATACAATGTAAAACGGAGTGGAAGTGGTGGACTCGCTTGTGTGGTTGTTGAACGAGAACTCGGCCCATGGAAGAAACTGTACCCAGTTATCATGCTGTAAGGAGATGAAGTGCCGGAGATAATTCTCCATGATCTGGTTGATCATCTCAACTTGCCCATTGGACTGAGGGTGATATGCTGAGGAAAAGTCCAATCTCACATCCAGGAGTTTACAGAGAGCCCTCCAGAATTTCGCAGTAAACTGAACCCCCCGGATAGAATGTGAAGGGGCAAGCCATGCAAGCAGAAGATGTGCTGAATGAAGAGACTCGCCTGTCGGGGAGCAGAAGGTAGGCCGGTCAGCAGGATAAAATGTGCCATCTTCGAGCACCGGTCCACCACCATCCAGACAGTGTTGCATCCTGCTGAGGGGGGAAGGTCAGTGGCAAAGTTCATCGCAACGTGCTGCCAGGGGACATTGGGTACAGGCAGAGGTTGAAGCAGGCCGGCAGGCTTGGAGTGAGTAACCTTGTTAGAAGCACACACCGTTCAAGAAGAGACATAGTCCACAACATCCTTGGGCAGCGTGCGCCACCAGAAGTGACGAGCAATCAGGTCTCAGGTTTTTACGAACACCAGGGTGCCCAGCCAGTTTAGAACTGTGTCCCCATCGGAGAATTCTTCTCCTGTCTGCCAACCGAACAAAAGTCCTCCCTGGAGGGATGTTTCTAACCTGCAAAGGATTGGCAGTGACAATGCAGGACGGGTCTATGATATTTTGAAGGGACTCCACTGTGTCATCCATCTCAAATGACCTGGACAGGGCATCGGCCCTCACATTCTTGTCAGCGGGACGGTAGTGGACCACAAATTGGAAACGGGTGAAGAACATTGACCACCTGGCTTGACGGGGATTTAGTTGTTGAACGGACTGAAGGTAGGTGAGGTTCTTGTGGTCGGTGTAGATCAGGATGTGGTGAGCTGCGCCCTTCAGCAGATGTCTCCATTCCTCCAGAGCCAATTTTATGGCCAGTAGTTCCCGATCCCCAATAGAGTAATTGCGCCCTGCAGAAGAAAAAAGTCTCGAGTAGTAGCCACATACTACTGCCTTTCCTTTGGAGCTCCTCTGGAACAGAAGTGCACCTGCACCAACAGAAGAAGTGTCCACCTCCAAAGAAAACTGCCGAGATATGTCAGGATGATGGAGGATCGAGGCTGAAGTGAAGGCTTTTTTGAGACTAATAAATGCGGACTCTGCCTCTGGGGTCCACACCTTGGCGTTCACACCCTTCTTGGTAAGGGTGGAAATGGGCGATATCAGTGATGAGAAGTTTGGGATAAACTTCCGGTAGAAATTGGCGAATCCCAGGAAACGCTGTATGGCCCTCAGGCCTTGAGGACGTGGCCACTCCAGGACAGCTCTCACTTTCTCAGAATCCATCTTAAGACCTTGATCCGAGATGATGTAGCCCAGGAAGGGCAGAGAACTCCTCTCAAGGATGCACTTCTCCAGCTTGGCGTATAAACGATTCTCCCTTAATCGTAGCAGAACTTGACGAACATGCCTCCGATGAGTCGTCGGATCTGGGGAGAAAATCAAAAGATCATCGAGATAAACACCACAGATATAGAGGAGATCTCAGAAGATATCATTAACGAATTCCTGGAAGACCGTGGGAGCGTTACACAGTCCAAATGGCATCACCAGGTATTAATAGTGCCCGTCTCGAGTGTTGAACGCCGTCTTCCACTCGTCACCTTGACGGATTCGGATCAAATTATAAGCCCCACGCAAGTCTAGTTTAGAAAAAAATGTTGGCTCCTCGTATACGGTCAAACAGTTCAGATATAAGTGGCAACGGGTATTTGTTCTTGACTGTGATCTGGTTGAGACCACGGTAGTCCATGCACGGTCGA
Organism: Rhinoderma darwinii; assembly: GCF_050947455.1. NCBI lineage: Eukaryota > Metazoa > Chordata > Amphibia > Anura > Rhinodermatidae > Rhinoderma > Rhinoderma darwinii. Next base: position 136,810,348 of record NC_134691.1, on the reverse strand, counting down.
AGGGATCAGTCTTTCTTATTAACGAAGAAGAACCCAGCCCCGGCCGTGGAGGAAAACTTTTGTATGAAACCCCTCTCCAAATTCTCCTTAATATAGGCCGACATGGATAGAGACTCTGGCAAGGAGAGAGGATATACTCGGCCACGGGGGAGAGAGGCAATAGGAACCAGTTCAATAGGGCAGTCATAAGTCCGATATGGAGGCAGCGTCTCAGCCTCCCTTTTGCTGAAGACATCTGCAAACTGAGCGAGCTGGGGGGGGCAGTCCCGCCAATGACTGAGGCAGAGGAGGCTGGACAGGAAGAATCTGCAACAGACAACGACCAAGGCACTTGGAGCCCCATTGGAGAACCTCTCCAGAATTCCAGTCCAGGACTGGGGCATGCCGTCGAAGCCAAGGCAGGCTCAGCAGAACAGGATTGATGGTTTTGGGCAAAACAAGGAAAGAAATTAGTTCAGAATGAAGGACTCCAACCTGGAGCCTTAACGGCCTGGTTTTAGAAACGATGGGATCAGGCAGAGGCAGTCCTTTCACTGAGGCAACAGCCAAATATGTCTCCAGAGGAACTGTGGCCAACTGAAGATGTTCCACTAGCTCCTTTTGGATGAAGTTTGCCGCAGAACTAGAGTACAGATAGGCTGAAACTTGAAGCGTCCTCTCGCCGGATACTAGGGTCACAGGAATAGTCAACTTGGAACAGAATGCTTTATTAGTTACCGTTCCACCTAGAGTTGTCTCTCCGACCAATCCTAGGCAATTGGGTCTCTCTGGGGACACAGACGCACAATATGGGCTCCGAGGCCACAATACAGACAAAGTCCAGAAGTGCGTCTGCGTTGTCTCTCCTGGATAGACAATTTGACATGGTTCATCTGCATAGGATCTTCTGGTGGGACGACTGAGAAGGATAGTAAGGTTTGCTGGAAAGTAGAATCCAGCCTAAGAAGTTCTCTCTCCCCGAGAACCTGTTGGGATCACTCCCGGATCCTCATGTCAACCCGGGTGGCAATTGTCCAGGGTAGATGGCAGATCGCGAGCGGCCAGCTCTTTCTTAATCCCCGAAGACAGTCCCTGCCAGAGTGTGGCCACCAAATCCTCGTTTTTCCAGGTTAACGCAGCAGCCAGGATACTGTGATGGATGGTCAAATTGCTTATGTTCTCTGTATTAAATTACACTATGAATTATCAAGCAGAATGCCGGATTATGAAGATATGTATTCTCCATTTTGTAATGACCTCTTTCTGGTTCTGCTTAAATCACAAGGGAATAAGTTATTACTTTGTGTTCTTTTTCGTGGCCTTCAATACTGGTAGATAGGAGTCTGGCAGAACGCCTAGACCTGAAATAATCATTATATTTCCAATTAATTCTTTATCTCAGTATTTCACACACATATATGAAATCATCACATAGCCTTATGAAAACCTCCTACATTTCTATTGTTTGTAGGCCAGGATTTGCAGGTGTTAGAAAGATCACGTGACCTCAGTGGGAAGGTACCCTATGACGTATTTTCAGTCTACGTGTAAAATGTTATGATTGGTTGTTCCATGAGAGGTAACACCCTGGTTAGAGGGTACGCCCTGAGGGTATATTAACCTATGTATCTTGATAATAAATGAGAATATTGATTGAGACGACAGATTGCTATTGTCTTTATTGATCTCCCGGTGCACTTCTGATACTTCAATTACCATATTTGAATACCACCTGACAAAGCAGAGGGAGCCCATTAGAGCACCCATCCCAAAAGGTGCTACCTGGAAGGGGTTCCTTCGACAGTTATGGTGCCGAAACCCGGGACCTCCTAATGAGAATTTTGTGCAAAGTCCACTAATCTGGAAGGACCTGGGGAGTCACTGAAACCAAAACCGCGCGGTAAGTAACAGACTTTATGTTACACCATTTGTTTCAGCCACTCTGTTAAGTCCCTGGAAACGTACTTTGTATATGTAAGTCTCTACAAAGGGGTCAGAACAACACAACGTTTGATAGTCACATTAGGGGACAGAAGAGTTCAATTTTAGTAAGTCTTGCAACTGATAAGTGTTTTGTCTTGACTGTGTTCATCATTTCTTGCACTGCGTGTGGGACTTGCACAATAATGTCATGTTGGAGTACAATATCTGTTGCTTTATCAACTAAAGCTGCTGCTGCTGAGACAGCGCGTATGCATGTCGGGGATCCTAGTACAATGGGATCCAGAGCAAGGGAGTAATAAGCAAGAGGTCGCATCTTGCCTCCATGATCTTGGGCTAATACTCCAGAGGCATGGCCTGCCTGTTCATGGCAGAACAGAGTAAATGGCTTATTGTAGTCAGGAAGTCCCAATGCTGGCCTTGTAGTCAGGGACAGTTTCAGGGAGTGAAAATTGTCAATTGCCTCAGGTGACAGTACAAATGGGTCAGAGGTGAGACAGTCATATAATGGTTGCATCATAGCAGAGGCATCCCTGATCCAGGCTCTGCAGTACCCTATTAAACCCAGGAAAGTCCTCAATTGTTTAGGGTTTCTAGGGACTGGGTGTTTCTGTATGATTTCCAGCCTGTCAGGAGTTAAGTATTTCATACCTTGGGAAATACAGTGACCAAGGAAAACAACTGTTTTGGCACATAATTGCAACTTGTGCTTGCTCGCTTTACAGCCAACTTCTTCTAGGAACATTAATAGTGATTTAGAATCTGTTTCACTGTTCTCCAGACTCTCACTACAAAGTAACAAATCATCTACATATTGTAGTAGAACTGAGGACTGATTGGGGGGCTGCCAGGTGTCCAGAATATCTTTCATGGTACGTGAGAAGATATCAGGGGAGTTTGCGGCACCCTGTGGCAGCACTACCCAAGCATACTGTCTTCCCCTATGTGTAAATGCAAAATACTGCTGGCACTCTTTATCCAGCGGGATGGAGAAGAAAGCATTGGCTAAGTCTACAACTGTGAAATAGACTGCAGTGCCGGGGACCTGGTTGAGCAGGGTATGTGGGTTAGGCACTTGTGGTGTATTAATTATTGTCGCAGCATTCACAGCCCGTAGGTCATGTACCATCCGGTACTGTACAGGTTGACCGGGCAGTGTCTTTTTCTTTACTGGGTAAAGAGGAGTGTTGAAAGGCGAGATTATGGGCACTATGAGATTGTTTTCCAGTAAGGAGTTAATATCCTTTTCTATAGCAGCGTCTTGCTGTGGACTCAGAGGATATTGGTTTATACATACAGGACGGTTCTGCATGTCTGGTTTTAAATTTACTTGTACAGGCGGCACATTTAAAACTCCTACATCCATCTTATCTTGTGCCCATAGTTTTTCTGGGATGTCTGCCAACCAAAGGGGAGGGGTACTGGGGGCTTTTTCAGTGTCCGGCATACTTGCCATACTAAGGAGTTTGCATAGCAGGGACTCTGGAATGGCAGAGGTTAATGTAGGTGTGCCAGAAGAAAAGTCCAATGCTGCTCCCAGGGCAGAGTACATCTGTCCCCAATAAATTGTAGGGAGTGTGTGGTGACACTAACACACGGGAGACAATTGATTGTGTGTCATGTATATTCAGTCGCATTGGTTTTGTTAACTGTAACTGAAATGATGTTCCCTCCACCCCTTCACAATCTATATAGTCTGGTGATAGCAACTCTGCCGGTACATATTTGGTTTGTAATAAAGTTCTGGCTGCCCCTGTGTCTACTAGAAAAGAGGTATTTTCCCCTGTGGGTAAAGTTACAGGCACCATCAATGATGGACCTGTCGGGGGGAGCACTGGGCAGAGGGAGACATCAGTGTTGCCAGTTTCCTATGCAGCAATCAAAGAATTGGGAGGCTCAACTGGACGGGAGGGACATCGGGCTGAATAATGACCCTTCTTATCACAATTCCAGCATGTAATCTGGCTAAGATCCCTTCTCTGGGTTCTCAAAGTGTCTTTTTGTTCCCTGCCTCTTCCTCTATAGCCCCCCTTTTGTTGCATCGGGGCGAGACGGGTTCTTTTAGCAGCTTCTTGTACTGCCGGCTTAAGACCGGACATAAAAGTTATTTTTAGTAGGCGCAAGTCTTTTGCATCACCTTCTTCATACCCGTGATCTAACCACTGCTGCTGTAAAGTTGTGGCATAATCAGGGACTGACCGTTTTATGTCATTTTCCCAAGATGTTAAACAGTCAGTTCGATCCTGTTGAGTAGCATCTACCCAGGGCTGCATAGCGTTCAGGTATTCTAGTCCTGATTGCTCATTGGTTTTATTTGCTGGTACGGGATTTGTAATAGCAGCTTGAATTTGATTTTTGAGCACTTCCCCTCCCTTTGTTTCTACCAGGCTCTCCATATCTGACCATGTAGCACGGTAAGCTAGATGTACTGCTCGCAGCTTTCTATGGAAAGCGCTGGGTGTTTTACGTGGGTCTGGGAGTGTGTTACATACAGCTAGTAAATCAGCCGGGCTCCAGGGGCGATACACAGTGGCTTCATGTGACTGGATTTCCCCTATTGCCCCAGGTACTGGTTGCCCGTCTACATCTACTGGTTTTGGTCCCCTGTGTGTATGGATACTTGATACTAACGGAAACAATCTAGTGGGGCGCTGCGTACCACAACTGACACAATATCCTGCAGTGAGGGGGTTCTGCTGCCCACAGTGTGGACATGTCCAGCAGCTGCCTTTCTTGCTATTTTCAGGACAAGGAGATGGCGCAGTTGCTGCTGTGGGGCTGTTTGGCAGTTGTAAAGGGGTTAACACATTAGTGAGGAGCTTTTCACTTAAAGGGTCATATAAATCATACATTATTCCATGATTTTCTTCCATACTCTTATGTTCTGTGTTACTCACTCTCTGTGCTACCTCATACTACATTTGGGCTTTTTCCACCATGTTATTGTCTTTCAACCATCCAACACAATTTGTCATAAATCTTTTCCAATCACATTCTGCTAATGTTCCATAGGACCCAACTCCCATCATTTTAAACATTCTTTTACAATCCTTCACAGCCTCAGATCCTTTTGCTCTTTCTACTATTTTGATGGCAGAGACCCATGTCTCAGGGCTGTCCCGCATTTTTGTCTTACTATTTTCTGACCCCATGGTCAGAGGGCGTAGGGTAGTCTCCGGAAAACTCCCCAGCTCCAAACAGACAGGCCTTAGTCTGTTGACAGATATCTCAGACAATCTATCTTACAGTTTCAGAAAGACTATCAATATCAAAAGTCGTTCCTTCAGACTATTCTAGCAGTGGGATATCCTTTTCTCTGATCCCTCACTGTTTTGAACATCAAGAACAGACAAAATGCTGCCAATCCACAAATTGCAAGAGCAAATCCTTCAACACAATCTACATTCATGAACTTCCATTGATTCAAGCAGGAGTTGGTCACATTCATTTCAAACTTCTACAAACCCTTCGTCTCTTTCACTTATGCAGAACACTTGCTGGCGGGGTGTGTCTTTCAGTTCAAACAGCCTGTGATGTAGCATATATCCCAAACTCTTTCCTCTAGCACTTTGTAATGGTTTCACATGCAAATTATATTTGGTAACATATATATATTATCCTCCCCGCTCAGCCGTTCACTCTGTGGGTTGTAGTTTAGGGGCCTGTTATGTATGTTGGTGATGATTTCTTTAGGGGCTCTGGGTCTGAGCCAATACCAATGTTCTTCACTGTAATTACTACTACGACACAGGTGGCACCTGGGATAAGTGTCAGGGTCATTCAATGAATACAGGATGTTATATTACAACGGTATTCAATCCAGCGGTCTGATGTTATACTACTACAGACTTAATTACTTGGATGTTATTTTACATCAAAGTGTATATGCCGGATTATCATGTGCTAGAAATCAGTCTGTACTGATTCCCACCTTATGCCAGTCTGGCAATGCATACAACTGGTTTATGGACCCTTACACACAATATCACTGTTTGGCAGTGAATTTAGGAAAATATAAATGATTTTCTAATACAGTATTCAAAGTTTTCCCTATTGTACTGGGTAATGGTATTGAGTGCAAATTCAATATAGACACAATTGCTCCTCCTTGCACTGAGTGTATATCGTCTTCTATGAAGTGGATATTACTTCTGGGCTGGGAGCCATACAGTTTCAACAATTTGATATGTATGTCTTCTCACAGATGTATTCAACATCACACTACACACACATTCATCACACTTGTCACATACACCCCCATGTAAATCCATTTAACCACACTACCATCCTGACAAAGGACCTGACAAAAAGGTATACATGGTCTAATACCAGTGTGCCCTTACCCATAGCAGGATGGATGGAGGATCCCCGGTGGCAGGTAAATCTAACCCGGATACCTGGTAAGGCACTGATTCTCACACAAAAGGAAAATGGAAAATGGGTCCCTAAAAATGTCACTAAAACACTGACACTAGGTGAGATCCCCATAAAAGGCATAAAGATAAGCTTCAATAAAACCCAACAGACCTCAGATGTATTTAGACCAAGTCTGGTAGAACGGTACATACATAATGGTAGTTGGGAATATGGCCATTTCTTCCCTTCAGGAAGTAAGACTGATTGTAAACGTTATCCAGGGTATATGGAAGAAACAGACTTACAAGGAAATGAAACTATGTATTGTGGATGCACAGGAGTATACCATGGGTCTTTGGGAACAAATTGTCCTTGGTGTGTATTACAGCAGTCTTTTCCCTTAGTTCATTTTGCTCATATGTTAACCCTAGGAAGTATGCAATGGTTTGACCTTCCCCATGATATATATATAGTGTGCGGACATAATGCATATAAATGGATCCCGCAGACTACCACAGGTACCTGTACCCTAGCTAGGTTACAGTCTGCTACCTGGACATGGGACAAGGATGCACTTCCTTATGATAAAGTACCAAAACATATGCTGTACAAAAGGGAGGGAAAGCAAAAAGCCCACCCATTGGTACACTTACCTTGGCACACCAAGTTAGGATATGCTCTATCTATCTTTGGAGGACCAATTAGAAATGCACTGACGGGACCCTATACCCAAACCTGAACTTGGTGATTGCATTATATTATTAGTAGTGGCCCTATTCACTATTTTGTTTTAAGTTTATAATCAGATAATTCTTAATCTCTGTATTTTAATATGAGAAAAAGGGGGGTTTGTGATGGATGGTCAAATTGCTTATGTTCTCTGTATTAAATTACACTATGAATTATCAAGCAGGATGCCGGATTATGAAGATATGTATTCTCCATTTTGTAATGACCTCTTTCTGGTTCTGCTTAAATCACAAGGGAATAAGTTATTACTTCGTGTTCTTTTTCGTGGCCTTCAATACTGGTAGATAGGAGTCTGGCAGAACGCCTAGACCTGAAATAATCATTATATTTCCAATTAATTCTTTATCTCAGTATTTCACACACATATATGAAATCATCACATAGCCTTATGAAAACCTCCTACATTTCTATTGTTTGTAGGCCAGGATTTGCAGGTGTTAGAAAGATCACGTGACCTCAGTGGGAAGGTACCCTATGACGTATTTTCAGTCTACGTGTAAAATGTTATGATTGGTTGTTCCATGAGAGGTAACACCCTGGTTAGAGGGTACGCCCTGAGGGTATATTAACCTATGTATCTTGATAATAAATGAGAATATTGATTGAGACGACAGATTGCTATTGTCTTTATTGATCTCCCGGTGCACTGCTGATACTTCAATTACCATATTTGAATACCACCTGACAAAGCAGAGGGAGCCCATTAGAGCACCCATCCCAAAAGGTGCTACCTGGAAGGGGTTTCTTCGACCATACGGAACTGAATGGCATACTCGCCCACGGAGAGGACGCCCTGGTGTAGGATCAGCAGAGATGCAGCAGCCGAAGAAACTCTCCCAGGTTCCTCAAAGATCGAGCGGAAGGTCAGTAATAAGCAATGCAAGTCACGGGTCTCTGGTCCCTGATGTTCCCACAGAGGATTTTCCCATGCCAGGGCTTTGCCAGTAAGGAGAGAGATGATGAAGGCGATCCGGAAGTCATCCGAAGAGAAGGACCTGGCATGTAGTCTGAAGTGGATCAGGCACTGATTCAAAAATCCCCTGCAGGTCCTCGTGTCTCCGTCATACCGTGGAGGTAGCGGCAAGAAGCACAGGGGAAGTGTAGCAGGAATGTGTGCGGTGACGACTGCGGTTGGAGCAACCAGCCGATGGACAATGGCGTTCACTTACAGGAGGAGTTGGTCTTGCTGTGACTGGAGGTCTTGCATCTCAGTCAGCACGGCTTGTGTCGTCAAGGTCTCGGGTTGACCAGCGGGGTCCATGGCCTGAGGGTATTGTCACGGTGTGTGGGTATGTGGCCGCAGCAGGGAGGCAGCTGGCCAAACAGGGAACCCCAGCAATACAAAGTCCCGCACAAGGGTACCTGGATAGTCCAGACAGTGGCCGCAGCTCTGGCACGGATGGAGATGGGTGCAGCAGATAACGCCAGACGTGGCGGATGACAGCAGGTGCCGCAGGTTGTGCCAGACGTGGTGAATCCCTCTGGAGAAGGCAGATGACACAGGACGTGGCGGATGACACCAGTGCAGTAGACCCGACTCCAACTAGTAGGCACAGGAACAAGAACACAGCACGGGATACAGGAAGAGGTAACAGGGCACGGGTAACAACTGGAACAGCAAACACAAAGGGACCATTTGCAAGACCAACTTGGGAATACTAACAACGCTCAAGCAAAGATCAGAAGGGCTGGGGCCTTCTTATAGTCCAGGAAATCATGTGTGTTGATGATGATGATTTCCTTCATGTGCGTGCTGACCCTTTAAGAGCGGGCACGAGCGTGCGCGCTCCCTACGGGACACAGCGGACCGGAGCTGAAGTGAGCGCTGGCGTCTCCTGGGAAGGAGATGGGGACCAGCGCTCACAGATCCATGGCTGCGGGCGTCAGGAGGTGAGTAGACCCGACGGCCCGCGGCTATGGATGCTACATTATTGAATAACCGCTTTTGATTCAGTCAACTAAAGTGTTTCTAAGTCATTATATTTACGGTTTCTAAATAACTGAACATATGTAGTGCTTTAAGATTTTTCTACACTTTTATTTTTATATTTTGTTCCCTACATCGTCCTAATTAGAGATAGGGTAATGCATGCTGTACTATTTTGTACACCATTTTTTACTGAATATGCTACGGCGCCTCGAACACAACCTAAAGTATATATCTACTTTAGGCTGTGTTCGAGGCGCCATAGCATATCCGGTCAAAAATGGTGGACAAAATAGCGCAGCATGCAGAGCTGTTTTGTCTGTTAAAATGACGGACACCCTGACTGAAACCCGGCAAACCCCATCCTAGTCAATGGGTTCTATCAGGCGTCGGTGTCCGTCATTCGACTGATTCGTCAGTGCCATCATGTTTGTTGTTGTGCACCTATGACGGAGCAGAACACTGAAAATGGACCATGCAGATGTGAACAGAGCCTTACATGATAAGACCTATATTTTATCCAGAGCATTACAATGCATCTTGCATGAATAAATTTCTGAGACAAAATTGAATGGCCCCCTGCTGTACCATTATAACCAGCTCCAGGTATTGTACTACATAGTATAATTGGTATTGCATTGACTTTGTATCCTCTTTTTGTGTTATGTCGAATGACTAGTAACTGCTGGTCAGCTTCTATCATCTAAATACTAGCAGCAGAACATTCTGGAATTCTGTGACCGTACAGCTTTTGAGGACAGCAGAGAAGAGTGGTTTGAAGCACAAGTATAATAGCTCTTTCTATTAGGAAAGGGACGAGATCTAAACTTGTACATTTATTGGTTGCGGGGGCATAAATGAGGTGGCATCTCTCCTTTCCTCCATACACAGTGTAGCGTTCCCAAGTCTGACATCACAGGCTCGATGCAATGCAGGTTAATAAGAGGTACAAACATTTTGCCTTCCGAAGGAGATGTCAGATTTACTCCCACAACTATAAAGTCCCTGTTCTCATTTCTCCCAGAGATTTGTTTTTCTTGGAGTCAAATTCTGTTCCAAATTCAGGTTTCTAAAGTAAATGAAATATGCAAGATTAACCTGCTGGAGAGATTAAATATGTCGGAGCACTTCTGTTAAAAACCTGCTTTTCCCCACAGAGAGAGCTGCTTGATTTTATAGCTTCCCCTGTTTTTTTCAAAGCTCCGTCTTTCATCAAGTAATATCCTTTTTATCCCTGCTCCTAATGGGCAACTTCAACTTTACATCACAGAGAAGAAAATGCCTCTGGCTCACTCACTATTTAAGACGGATTTTCTTTTCTTTTTTTTCTTTCATTTTTCATGGTCACAAGTAAATTTGCAGCATTTAACGCCTGGCTTTATGTTTTCTTTCCTTCTCTGACTTCTCATGGTGTGAAGTGTTATAAATTAAAAAGCACCACATTCTAAAAATATTCTCTCAGCAGGTTATTCCTTGGTGTGTATTGTCGGATCTCAGACGTTCACATATAGGAAAGTTTTCACTAAAATAAACCCCGGCGTTGTGTTATGTTTAGTTAAAGGCCAATACTGGTCATCCAAATATAAAACCACTATGCGACCAAGAGAATTATTTATTTATCCTTGTACTATATATTAAAATGACATTAAAAAAAATCACCTTTAAATGAAGGACCTGAATGACGTATCTGCCAAGTTATGTAATGTTCCATTCCAAATGTAGAGCTCTTGTTCTGGAGTCTGAGTATGTAGCTCATGTGGGTTGTCGTAAAGCTTTCTAAAAATAAATATAACTAAAAAACAGCTGAAAAGATGATTGTAATAATTCAGGAGACTCCTCGGGGGCTTTTATTTACTAGTAAAATAATTTGCAAAGTGTTTTTCTGGGACTAAAGCAATAATTGCCCTTCTTTGGGATAAACCATCATTGTCTGATGGATAGGGATTATAAGGAAAACCAGCAAGCACGGCAGCACCTTCAATGTTAATCCTGGATCGACCACGGCGGCTGAACTGTATGTGTGGCGGTGCCTGGTACTGCAGCTCAGCCCTATTCAAGTGATGGCAGGGGGTATGGTGCGTGGGGCCCCCACCGTTCTAATGATCGGTGGGGGTTAGACCTCCACAAATTAAATATTGATATCCTATCCTAATGGTAGGCTATCAATGTTTTAATCCTAGAAAAGCCTTTTAATACCGTTCTCATTTCTATCCACACAGCTAGAGTGGCATTGGTTGTCCATTATTTTAAACTGATTTCCTGCTGAATTTAATGTTCTTATTGTTATTAACCAATGGCTTCCAGTTCATACCAATATTTGAAATTATTGCATCTTCCATTAATCATACCCAATCAATTGTTGATCGTATAAAGTATAGTTTAGATATGTTACATTTTACCAAGGATCATTACGTTGTCTCTTATTTCAGAGTTATTATTCACACTTTGCCTACTGGGAATTTTGCACTTTAAACTGCAAAATGTAAGTGTAATACATTATTGATTATGAATTATTGTCTCTGCAGCCCTTGCAGTCATTGTCTCTAGCGGACTCTAAACTAAAGACAGATGTGACGATCATCATAAATGCTCTTGGTAGCAATACATCATTGACCAAAGTAGATATCAGTGGCAATAGCATGGGAGATATGGGGGCCAAGATGTTGGCCAAAGCATTGCAGATCAACACCAAGCTCAGGTGAGTTGAATAGTAAGATATTACATGTGGATAAACCATACAGTATGATAAATTAGGCATTAATGTATGCATTTTTGGTTATGACAGGACTGTGATATGGGACAAGAACAACATCACAGCCCAAGGATTTCAGGATATATCTGTAGCCCTGGAAAAGTAAGTATAATATTGTTATATAAATAAGGTTACATACCCTGCCAGTATTGATCTACTAGCTAAATTATCCATACTGATCAAATGTCATGATACAGTTGCAATTTACACAAAGAAATCTACAAGATCTCCATCAGATGTTGCATACGCTCATCATCCAATCAAAATCACCAAAATTTCTCAGAACAATGTGAACGGAGAGCTTGCAGAAAGAAAGATGGGGTTAAGTAATATTATAGTTGGTGTATAATAGTATTGTCACCATCCTCTGACTGTACACAAGTGTAGGTCATTCTCTCCAACTGTACTTAGAAAGTCCTCCTAAAGAGGTGCACCATCTAAATTCATGTAAAAAAAAAAGTAATACTAAAATTGACAAGGGGTTAAAAACATTTAGAGTACTGCCAATCCTCATTGCCCACTATCTGCCCTCATCTTGCTGCCAATGTAGCATTTTATTTATTTCCGGTTACTTGTATTGCACCAACGTTTTCCACAGAACTATACAGATATTGTCACCTGAATAGGGCTCACGATCTAATTTTCCGATGTCACATATATATATATATATATATATATATATATATACACACACACACACAAGGGCCATTTTCAAGGGGGCCAGTTAACCTCTGAAAATGGGTGTAAGAGGAAACCGAAGTACCTGGTGGAAACCCACGCAGACAGGAGTAGAACTGCCAACTCCATGTAGATGTTGCCCTTGGTCAAATTGAAATGCTTGGACGAGGCAACAGTTCTAACTACTAAGCCACTGAGCTATCTAAAGTCTGAGAAAGACTTGTTGCTAGGCATGTGTTAGCATATAACCCCTTTTAAAAGGCTTTAGATGTATCCCTAGCAACCAGTCTGTCTCAAATCAAAGCTGAATCGGCACAGTGCTTACTGCAGAGAACGCCATGGCAGAAGGCTTGACATTCTATTCCTATCCTAGCCTGCATAATAATGGGCTTAAAAAGAAATGGTGGGTGCTCTTAATGCATGATTTATTACACTTTTTTCACTTCTAATGGAAACGTTCTAGTGAGACGCTTACATGCCTTCTAGTATATATATCGTATTCACACCATAGCGTACAATTTGACAGTGAAATCTCAGGCAATGTTGCTAATCCACCATAGGTTTTATCTAAATTGAAAGTGTTGTACTAGCAACAAAATAGTTGATAAATGTGATGAAGCTGCAGAAAACAAGGATTTTCACTTATTAACAATAATTATTAAATAATTGTTCATTACACTGGTATTTAAATGCAATTAATCCTATTGGTTATTGACATACATTTCCACAATGGCCCAATCTTACAATTCACATAGACCGCAATAAATTCGAAGGCCTTCTGATCATGAATTAAATATAGAAATATGTAAATGCTGATTAAAATGCAACCTCATATTCCTCTCTAGAAGGATCAGATGAAGAAAATACACATCCAGCCTGCCCTGTGTTCTTTTCCCCTTTCTGCAGTGCGGCTCTACTATATCTCGGCGTGTATAATTTGGATAAGATGAAAAAAGTGTTGCCAAAATAACATTTCAATGCAGAGCTTTGTGTTACCTTGACAAATACACTTGGTGGGAGAAGAGCTCTTGCTTCACAATCGGATGTAATGATATGCAAATTGCAGAAGAAAATGTCATTTTGTATATATGTCTGATGTTACAAAAGAAGCCCATGAATAGAAAGCACAAAATGAATAAAATAACATGGGTAGACTGAGATGAGCAGGGAAACCAACACCATATTCAAGCAATTAAATAAGGGCAAAGATTCTCAAGATGATGTTCTTAGTATAGAAAGGTGGACTGCACTTCTTCTTTATTTTATTTTTTTACCTGGCATTAGTGTTTGTTTTTTTTACCAGTGTTTCCATCATGACTTTGTTTTATGGAAAGTTGTACACTGAATTGTGTCTGAAAACGTAAAAAAATTATGTTGATGCATGTTTATGGTAAAGTAGCTTCCTGATTCCCCTAAGTCAATATTTGATGTAACAAAACTATATACATGATGGATATGAATGATCAGCAGTATGGTGGCTCAAGGACGATATTTGCATGGAATTAGGCCCCATGCACACAGCCATAAAAAATCTCCGGAATTGCGGACCGATTCAGTTCTATTGGCCGCGGACACCTTTCCTATCGCTACGGATAGGTGTCCGTGCCGTAGAACTGAGCCGGGAATTATGGTGCATGTCCTATTTTCATATTTTACGGGCCATGCTCCCATACTTTGCCGCGTACCGTGATTACGGGCACGGCCGTGTGCATGAGGCCGTAGTATGTTTTTTCATTTAGTATAACTTGCGCTTCATTCATTTAAGCCTCTGCTTATTCTGGTCTTCGGAGTCCGGTAGGTGATCCTATACACTAACCGCCTTCCCTGTATGAGTCTGAATAGAGAGATAGCTGTCAATCAGTGATTAGAAACACCCCTAAGTCCTAAGTCCAGAGTGAGCAGAGGTTTAAATGAATAAATTGCAAGTTATACTGAATCTTACCCACAAAACTATGTATGAATTTGCTCAGCTCCCCCTGCTCTATAACATGCTACCCACAGAATGAATTGCATTTTCAATGTGACCGGTTCCCTTTAAACCAAGGTGTTCGGTGAGTCACAGTGCCTCTCCATTGTACATGATGTCCTATCTGCTATTCGGATCTCTCTTAATTGCTTGAGATATTAGCCGTACAGAAGCTAGCTGGATTGTCTCCCTCAGATGTGATTTATGGAGGGGGATACTGGCGCTGAATATGTAATGCATGAATCCGGTCATACATTTCTCTGCAAATTGAATTGAAGACTTAAAATGCAAGACAGGCTTCATTGTAAATTAACTGTTCTAATGAATGAACGTTCAGCATTGAATGGAGAAATTAGACGTATTTTTTGTGTGTTGCATCACTCTAAGTACTCCATATGCTGATTCTGTACAATGTATATTGAAGAAGCTAATTCTGCTAAAGAGCCTGGACTCCAGACTGGTACATTGCAACAAACTGCTGCTGCTAATGATGATATATTTAGCTCAAAGACCATTGCCTAGACTGGATACAATTGCATCCTCTTCTCAGCTCAGGACAGAACCAGGTTTTTACTGGTTTGCAGCCTGTGAATTTAAACAAGAGTGTTTTCATTCACTGACCGCAAACTAATATCTTGAAAATGGTGAGAAATTAAAAAAATAATAATTTAAAGTTTTAGGACTTTTCATTTATACAGAAATTAAGCTTTATTAACATAAAACCAGAAAACCCTTTTATGGCCAAATTATACTGTGTATTAAAAGAATATGAACTTTGTGTTTCAGGAATTATACATTGAGATTCATGCCTATACCTATAAATGATGCTTCCCAAGCACTGAAGACTAGCCCAGAAAAAACAGAAGAAGCCCTACAAAAGGTAAGATGACTTCTTTTTTTTTTTTTAATTCACAAATAACGTTTATTGTAAAACATCAGAAGTAAATACAGAGCAGTGAGATGTATAGACATGTTCATTGCTAGTACAAAGGAAATCAGCAATTCAATATAGCGATCCATCAGAGAAGTCACCAGCACATTTGAGTAGGACAATGCAATACATAGAGTAAAGAAATGTCAGACAATACAATATAAAGCGAGCAAGGGTATCTGAAAAGTATACACTCCTTGAATGTTTATGAACCAGTGTGTAAAGCCGATCACTGCCTAAAGCATAATACAAAAAAGTAATTAGTTAACTAAAAACTCAAAGAGATTCAACATGTAGAGATGCATAAAAGTATAAACATGTCCGGTACCATGCAGCAGAAGATCAGGACCTATTCTACACCATATTAAAGGCAGAGGTCTATGATGTATAATGTTTACATGGATTGTAAGAGGGGCCAACTGGACCTGGGCCAAATATGAGCTACATCCGTGGCAGCAAACCGATTAAGGGCTCGGGGGCGAGTCAGAAGTGCTGCGTTGGGGGGAGCAGACAGTAGCAGGAGATAGAAACCGTCCTCTCAAATTCACCAACATTTGGGATAGATGGCTGCAATGTTGGAATAACCATTTCTTGTGAGGTAACATACTACCAACCAGGGACAGCCATTCTGCAAACATAGGGGCCCGACAGGACAACCAAGTCTTGGCTAACAGCTTCTTGGCATAATATAATGTCTCTACAATAAATGTATGGATATGACTGGAGTCCTAATCTGCCGGGTCAGGAGTGAATAGACAGATTTTAGGGCACAGCGGGACAGGAGACTCCATCTCATCGTTCAGGAATTTGATAACCTGATCCCAGAACCCGGCCACCTTGGGTCAAGACAACACCAAATAATTAAAATAACCCGAGGTGATCCCACATTTAGTGCACTCGTCAGGGTAGTACGGATGAAAATTATGTAATCTAGATGTGGTATAATATTCCCTATGCAATATGTAAAATTGTGTGAGCAGCTCATTATAATTGGATGATACAATTTTAGGAGAATGGACGGCCCTGTACCACTTATCAGACAGCGAACCTGCATCACCTTCTCATTTAAATTTCAGCGAGACAAGCATAGATTCTCTAGACTTTAAGGATAATAAGCCATAAAATCAAGAAATCAGGTGTTTAACAGGGGGAGAAAGCAGAAAGTTAGGAAAAGGGAAGCTTTGGTACGTTATTACCCCGGGGCCCAGCTGAGTCTCCAGTGCATGTTTGACCCTTAAATAGGAGAACAATTTGGAAGAGGGGAGAGCAAATTCCTCCTGCAGTGCTGGGAAGGTCTTAATACCAGAGTCAGAATATACATGGGATAGATACCAAATACCATTCTTGTGCCAGGGTATATCAAAGGAGAGCTGTAACAATTCTGGGAGAGCTTTACAGTGCCATAGGGGTATGTGCCTAGTGATGCCAGTGGAGTAGAACATGCGCTGGGATACATCCCACACCAGTAGGGCCTGGTTCAATATCGGATGGACACGTAAGTTTCCACTGTTATGCAGTCTGCCATAAAACAAAATATGCAAGGGGTGAGTATAATGTGTACTAAATAGGGAAATAAGTAGGGTCTGAATTCTCACACGTTCGGCCGCTCCCCATCTCGCCAGGTAAAGGGAGGATGACTTTTATCTGACCTATTCTACATCAGAATAAATTTCTAGAACATCATTTATAAATAATAATGTTTTTTTATTATACATTAACCACATTCCCATGCCTGGAATGGAGTAAAGTGCTTTGTGTACTGTTTTTCCTAATTTATTATACTCTCGTAAATAATAGTTAATTCCCAGATCTGAGATCACTTCTGAGAGCTACCTGTAGAACTATTCCTGCATTGTCATATTACAGTAAAAGTCAAATGGGCTACCTAGTATAATGACATAGCCTTTTCCCAGGGTCACCAAAATGATAAAAATGTAATGTTTTTCAAGTACAACGCGATTTTGTAAATCACGGGAAAAAAACTAAAATAGAAATATCTTTTTCACTGCCATTATCCCTAGTCCAGGGTCACTGCATCAGTGGCAGGGCTTTGCACTTGATGGGTTGGTCGTTTATTGATTTTTTTTTTAAATTAAGATTTGTTTTTATTTTATAGCTTTTATCCATTTATTTTTTTACTGATGTGTTTTTTTTTAATTTTTTTTATCAAGTGTTCCCCAAAAAGATAAAAAACGACCATTTGGGGATTTGAAAGTTTTATTTTTTTACACTGAATATTTCCCCTATAGCTGGAGCTGCCATAGCAGTCACAGTAAGGGCCTGTTCACATCACTGTTCGCTTTCCGTTCCGGGGTTCCGTCTGAGGTTTCCGTCGGTGAACCCTGCAACGGAAAGTGAAATCACAGCTTCCGTTTCAGTGACCATTGACATCAATGGTGACGGAAACATCGCTAATGGTTTCCGTTCGTCACCATTCCGGCAGGTTTCCGGCTTTCCGACGGAATCAATAGCAGAGTCGACTACGCAGAAATGCTGCTAGCTCCATTGCATACACAGTGGTAATTTCACAGCACTCCGCAAACAGCTGCACAAACTACTGGCACTGTAGAATAAGGCCACTAAAAGGGGTTCTTCAGTTTGGACAATTTCTACTTGTTGGGTCTCTTGAAATAAACGGATCACTAAATTCTCCCCATCTGGGACCCCCAGCGATCATCTGTAATCTCTGGTGTAATCTGGCAGAAGGTGTTCAATTTCCCTTCAGCGTCCCCTGTGGACACTAAGCATAACACAGTGGCCATTTACTTCACTATGTTGTCTGTGTAATGCAGAGCATGAGCCACCCTTTGTAATCATTCTTTCATATGCACTAATCCCGGTTTACACACCCACACCTCTACAAATGATGCCGCTAGCCATATGGATTAAATCGGAATCACCCCTCACCGACCCAACGGAAACAGCACACAATGTAATATGCTGTAAACTGAGCAATTCTGTTCAAAATTGTGAGTGAATATAACCATGTGAGTACTTAATTGACCAAGGCCAATTTCACATAGCTATAATATGTCTGAGTTTTAGGTCCAAATATTGAATAATACAGAGTCCTAGAATCTTTAAGGAAGACTACTGTGTACTGAGATGGAAATGTACACTTCACTTGATGGTTCCAGCTCGCATTTATATTATGTTATTAAAGGGGTTGGCCACTTTACGTATATACTTTTTTACAAATGTGTTATAAACCTGAATATAGGCAGCCTTGTATTTTATTTCTTGGAAGTTCTGTGCCATTTGACACTCTCTGAAGCCATGTCCCCTTAATAGCATAGTCTTCTGTCCCAAACATATGCTGCTCCCATCCTGAAAATGGCCGCAGATGGAGGACCAGGTGTTGAGATATGACCTTCAGCCGCCTCCATTGCAACACACTGTACTAGTTTCCTGGACATCCAGTGTGTTATTTTATATTATAGAAACTTGTAACCGCAAGTATTGTCAATACAAACGTGAAAAAATGTGTCTAAAGCCAGCAGTTGCGTCGTCATGAGTTGCCTTTGTGACTCGATCTCATACATGACCTCACAATTCCAGAATTTGGTCAATGTCTTCAAGCTATAATTACCATGTACACCTCTCTGCAGATAATATAAGAAAAGCACAAAAATATACTGAAACATCCTTCCTACATTCAAACCCCCCCCCCCCCCGCCCCATTAATTAACAAGGACAGCTCTTGTGGTTTCCCTTTGTCAGCCAGGAGTACTAGTTTTGTTAGCAAAGCTGATGCATCATGGTTATCTGATTCTTACATTATTTGCATCATTTAAAATTTTTAAAGACTTTGAAAAAATAGAATCTGCCTAATGGAATTAACATTATATTGCCTACTGGAAGGCTGAGACTGTCCTTGGCCTCCAGAATAGAATTTATAATGTCACCTTTCCTAATGCTGTGACATCACTTAATCAGTTTATTAATCAGAAAGTCAAAAGTGATCAATGAAGCAGAAAGTAATCCAATCCACTGCTGCAAACTATGGAGTAATCTCCTCCAAAGCTGACCGGCACTCAGGCACTGCCAGCTCAACCACTCAGTCCTCCTCTAATTATGAATTATGGTATATACATGTAGGTAATATATATGGCTAAATGTTGGTGGCACATCTGAATGGTTTAACATTTTGTCCTTGACTGATGTTTTTGGCCTATGCATTTAATTCACCCTTAACGAACAAATTATTTTAAAGTCATTCGATTTTGCTCAAGACCCTATCGGTATAGAAACCCTTTTTCTTTTTTCATAGGCAATCATGCTCTTTGTAATGAAATGCCATTTTGGTGAGCTGAGTGATCTACTCGCAGGGATGCATTTTGTGTTTACTGTGGTAATAATGGGTTCTTTTGATATCATTTAAAAAAATAAAAAAACAATTTTTATTTTTTTTAATTCAAAGATTGAAAACTATTTACTGAGGAACCATGAGACGAGGAAGTACCTTCAAGAGCAGGCCTATAGGCTGCAGCAAAGCATTGTAACCAGCACTACTCAACATGTAAGCAGACCGTATAAATTGTTGAACGGAATGTACCATATTTTTGTATACTTTTTTATTTTTTTTATTTTTATGACTAAAACAATAATTGAGCATTTTGTCTTTACTTTGCAGTTGTTGATGTAATATATGTTGACATATTACAGTTTTCTTTCTGATGAGAGATAAGCTGAAAATGCAATTGTGTCCATTTTCCATGGTCATAAAGTCTTTTAGTCCTACTGTACTTTTTAATGGAAGAATTTTCAAATTTGAATTACATTTAGATTTAAAATGATCAGAACTGTAATTTCGTCTATGCCTACAAATCTTGTAATCACATATGTATGACTTTCTACTTTACAGATGATTGACCGTATTTGTGTCAAAGTTCAAGACCATCTAAACTCACTAAGAAACTGTGGCATTGATTTCGTCCTAGAAGATGTCAAGTCCGCAGAGAAACTCATGCGTGATGCTAAGAATTCAAAAACAGTACGTACTTCTAACACTATTTTGTAGGAGAAGTTTTACCTCGGGAATGTAGCGCTGATCTCTATATACATGTATCTTTATTGTGTGTTGCAGCTTTTGCCAAATTTATATCACCTTGGAGGAGCAGCATGGGCTGGGGCAAATAGTTTACCAACCCCAATTCAAGAGACATTGGAGTCAATGGCTGGAGAAGTTACCAGAGTTGTAGATGATCAGTTAAAGGTATTGGTGTAGAGTATAAATTATTGCTCCTTTACTAGAAATACAATGGGTGGATAGAACCACGACCCTGAGCTTATTTTTGTTTTTAGCTCAAAACTGCAGGGGGTGTTGATGAATTCAGTAGGACCCATTTTTGAGTTAAAATATATATATATATATATATATATATATATATATATATATATATATATATATATATATAACATTAGCACAAAAATAAGCAGTCACATATAAACACAATGATCTATGTTCTCTCTACAAAAAATTCTGCAAATGGAAAAATATTGTAAATCTGAGCATCGAATAGCTGTAGTCCAATACAATTTGAGATAAACCATAAGGTTGTACTGCAACTATGTGTTGGGGTTTCATTGAATCAATATTCACCGCTATATCTATTAGTCCAAATGTATGTTTGGAAGTGATAAGTGGGGGATGATATCCGTGTGCGATTATCTCGCTGTATACACTAATTGTCTGCCTATAATGCTTGAAGAGCCGCCAAGCCAGCATGGGATTATCTATAGGAAGCCTAATGACCTCATTAGTATGGATGCAATTGAGTGGTATCATCTGCATAAATAATTCCTAGGGAAATCTTTTTCCTTTTCTATGGATCATACAGTTGTCTGTGAATGGTACAGGTTCTTTCATCAATTGCTTATTAATGTTCTATCTCCTTTCATTACTTATTTATACAAAGTTCACTTACACTTTCCATTAATGTTTAATGCTCTTGTTGTAATATTGCATTATGTGAGGTTACATGTTTTACTCTTGGAATTATACCGATTTTTAAGCAAAAATTTAACTATGATGTAGAAAAGAATATTTATTCCGCATGGGAGATGTAACCAAGTATTAATGGCTTCAAAAGCCCAGTTTATGGCATTCTGTGTCCGGAAATATTACCCGGTTATGTATTGGGGCTGTTTAAAATCCTTTTCTTCTGCTGAATAGTACAGGTCATGACTTGTGGCGGCCTGGTGGTTGGGATATTTATTGAGTGAAACACAATGTTTAATGATGATGTAGATCAACCAGCAATCTAGTGTTGGTACAATGGTGAAAGAATAGAGAAATGCGCTTGTGGGCTGGATTGGTGTTTTCTATTTGGTGCTTGTATTGCTCTCCTATGTACAACAGACGAAGTCACTAGGAATTAATGAAATTCACATCCACACATTGCTGTGTGCGTGCGCACGCGCGCCTGTTTTTTTGTGTTTTTTTTAACTCATGTTTTCCTCATGGATGCCATTGAGTAATATCTACAGCGTAATAAAAAAAATAATAAATGAAAACATTTGTGCTTTTAAGGTAAGGAAAAACTTATTGAAACAAAAAGTTGCCTTTTTTGCTGATTATATTCTGCTTTATATTACCTTTTCCATAATTAATTTGCCTACTTGCCAGAATTCAGTATTTAAAGTCAGAATTTAACACCTTTGGTGCAGTAATTGTAAAGTGCATACCCGCAAATTCCCTCCCAAATCCCTTGGTAGCTCTGCTGCAGTCCTGGTTTCCTTAGACATCCCACTTCATTACCTACTTAGTCTTACTAACTCTGCCCTGTTCCAGTGGTGCGTCTGGGTGGCCGCATCTGTTGCTAGGCAACCGGCTGCCGCCTCGTTTGCGCTTGTTTTTATCCACCGCCCTGCTGGATTCAGCCGCAGCCGCCCTCCTCTGCTCGACCTGCAGAATTCAGTTGCTGGGGCAACCTGCCCTCCTTGATGATGTCGCCCCTGGTGACCTATTTAAAGTGGGCTCCAGCTTTCACTCCTCGCCTGCAGATCAAGTTACATCTTTTGTTTCATCTCTGTTCCTGATTGTGGCCCTGTTTCTAGATTAGGCTCCTGTCTCAGCCTTTGGATTTGTCGCTTGGTTACTATGCTTCTACTCCTGGTATTGACGCCTGGCCTGACTCTTGACTACTGTCCTGCCTCATCCTCTGGCTTGTGACTTCCTGACTACTAATTCGTTGACAATCCCTGGCTATAGCACAACCTCCGCTAATCAGTGACTGTTCTGGGCACTGCGAACTGGAAGTCTGACCAGGAAAGTTCATACCTTGTGGTGGATAAGGGTGAAGAATGGGGAGATTACTTAAACTCCGCACCCCAGTTGCACCAAACCAATTGCAGCTTAGATCCACTTCTCCAGTGAAAATCACAACACTTAGGTACTAAAGTCAATGCAGATGCCTTACTGAAAGCTAATTTTTCTACTTTTTTTTAAGCAGAGGTGAATATAGACAGTAGAGGGCCCCTGTGCAGAACTGTATGTGGGCCCTTGCTCCTCACCTGCCATTTGGCAATGTCGATGACCACCATTATGGTTCTCTAGAAAAACCCTCACCAATTTCTCTGGTGGACTGCAAACCATAATTAAGCCATGGAAATAATTAGTGCCTTAGTCCCTTACATGGATGCACAATATGGATATAGAAATGGGTTACATAAGTTATATTATACCAGGGTAAAAAACTGGCTTGAAGTGGTGAGATGGAATACAGTGACTGGAGAATAATCCGCTTAGGTGTTAAATTCCAAGAAGTCTGTTATATGTGTGTGAGCAATATTAATTATTTCACTGCTCTGTGGGCTAGATGTAACAAACGCTTCTTTTACCTTATTAACTTAGCATTTCAATTACCGTAAATCACATAACCTTAATGCAAATTGGGAGCCACATTGAAATAATGTTAATTTCATTTGCCCAGGCTTCAAGAAAAAACAAATATGTTAATGCTATAGGGCAAAACCAAATCTCTTTTGAAATCTGTCTTTCATTTTATGAGAAATGATATTGTGTTATTGCATGACTGACTTAAAAAGTTAGCAGTGCGAAAAAGTAATCTAGCATTGTTCAGAATTTACAATTTCTTATTTAATTACAGCAAAATTAACCACCTCTGCCTTCTGACCAACATAACAACTTTGCTCTGAGGAGATGAACTATGTAATTCTATACAAAATACCGTTCTAAATGACTCAAGGCAGAGAAAATAAAACCAAAATATATCCCAGTGGGCTTTTGTTTTGGGTCTCCACTTTCTATGTACTATATCTCCCACTTTCGTCTTTTTGTTTGATCATGAATTTTATGTTACCACGCTTCATTTCTATAATAATCAATTTAAACAATACAACACCGTCCTGAGCCACCCAAAAATCACTCCAGGCGCCCTTATCTACAAGCTTTCAGGTTCAAGAACTGGGACTGGGTCTTGTGAAAATGAAGGTGGTTTTATATATATATATATATATATATATATATGTATATGTGTGTGTGTGTGTGTTAGCTGAAAGAAAAATTATATATTCTATTTTACCGGCAATTGTCTACCAAACCAATTTTTGTTTTATTAAAGATAATGGGGCAGATTTACTCAATTTTAGCACAGTGGTGAATGCTGTATGATAAATTTGTAGCATCCAACTACACTTGCTGGACACTTCTCTCCTCCTTTACCACTTTTAAGATACATTTTTTTTTACTTTTTTTCAAGTGTCTAGAGCGTTCCAAAAATATAATTAAAATGAAATGCGCCAAATGTGGCACATTTTTGGACACATTTTGGGCGCAGAGACTTTATGAAATCAGCCCTAACGTATTATCAGAAAAGGACATATTATTTAAATCAGGTTTTAATTACAAACATTTATTTTTTGTTTTCTGGGGTTTCTACCTATTTTGTTTGACTAAAGTTGATTTTACACGGTATATACACTGAATGAGCAGTCATCTCATTATTAGAAGGTGGATGATTTAATGACCGCTCTATTGTACTGCTAGAAGCCTAGATAAGGCAAGGTATACACTATATACACAGATAAGGCTCTGTATGCACCTCTCTGGTTACTGCCTGGTTTCTGGGGGAGGGGCTGTACTTTATCACTTCCTGGAAACCTTGATTAACCCCTATTCATAGCAGCTGCCATTTATCACACACCACGCTGTACTGTCTATATACAGTAAGTAATGCATGAAGGAAGTGTGTGTCTCCAATATGGCCACTGCATGCAAGATAAAGAAGAAAAAAGAAATAGCTACAATTATAAAAAAGAACAAAACCTTAATTCCCTTCTACATACTTAAATCTACTTAATGAAACTAAAATTAAATACATGAGATATTTCCTTTTAAGAAAATATGGAAGCCATGTTCAAAGTGACACATTGGACTAGGATTTTTCTACACAGTTTACATAGTCCATACTATACTAGTCATAGACTAAAAATGTCTAGTCCATCTTTGTAAAGAATCATTACACTTTATCCAAAACCTGTCAGGCTGTAAAATGTTTGTTGACTTCAGAGCTTGCCTTAACCCCTTGAGTACCCAGCTCATTTTGGCCTTGAGGACCAGACCCATTTTTTCAAATCTGACATGTGTCACTTTATGTGGTAATAACTCTGGAATGCTTTTACCTATCCAATTGATTCTGAGATTGTTTTCTCGTGACATATTGGAAAGTGAAAAAATTTGGTCGATAAATTCATTGCTTATTTGTGAAAAACACCAAAATTTAGAGAAAATATGAAGAAATTATGATTTTTCAAATTTTAAATGTATCTGCTTGTAAAACAGATAGTAACTATTTTGTGTGGTATTACTATTTCACATTCCCCATATGTCTACTTTATGTTTGCATCGTTTTTTGAACATACTTTTATTTTTCTAGGACGTTACAAGGCTTAACTTTAGCAGCAATTTCTCACATTTTCAAGAAAATTTCAAAAGGCTATTTTTACAGGGACCAGTTCAGTTCTGAAGGGGTTTTGAGGGCCCTATATATTAGAAACCCCCATAAAACACCATTTTGAAAACTGCACCCCTCAAAGTATCCAAAACAGCATTCAGAAAGTGTTTCAACCCTTTAGGCGTCTTACAGGAATTGAAGGAAAGTAGAGCTGAAATTTTCAAATTTCATTTTTTTTTTACAAAATTCATTTGTAATACATTTTCTTCTGTACCACAGAAAGTTTTACCTGAGAAACGCATCTCAATATTTATTGCCCAGATTCTGCAGTTTTTAGAAATATCCCACATGTGGCCCTAGTGTGATAATGGACTGAAACACAGGCCTCAGAAGCAAAGGAGCACCTAGTGGATTTTGGGGCCTGCTTTTTTTAGAATATATTTTAGGCACTATGTCAGGTTTGAAAAGGTCTTGTGGTGTCAAAACAGTGGAAACACCCAAAAGTGACCCCATTTTTTAAACTACACCCCCTCAGGGAATTTATCTAGGGGTATAGTTAGCATTTTGACCCCACAGGTATTTTGCGATGTTTATTGGAGTTAGTCTGTGAAAATGAAAATCTACTTTTTTTCTGGAAAAACGTAGAAATTTCGAATTATTGCAAGGAATAAAGGACAAAAAGCACCCCAAAATTTGTAAAGCAATTTCTCCCAATTACGGCAATACCCCATATGTGGTAATAAACTGTTGTTTGGACCCACATCAGGGCTCAGAAGGGAAGGAACGCCATTTGGATTTTGGAGTGCTGATTTTACTGGAATGGTTTTCGGTGCCGTGTCATGTTTGCAATGCCCTGGAGGGACCTAAACAGTGGAAACCCACCAAAAGTGACCCCATTTTGGAAACTATACCCCTCAAGGAATTTTTCTAGTGGTATAGTTAGCATTTTGACTCCACAGGTTTTTCGCTGCATTTATTGGAATTAGTCTGTGAAGATGAAAATATACTTTTTTTCTGAAAAAACATAGAATTTTTACAAGGAAAAGAGGAGAAAAAGCACCCCAACATTTGTAAAGCAATTTCTCCTGATTACGTAAATACCTCATATGTGGTCATAAACTTCTGCTCAGAAGGGAAGGAGCACCATTTGGATTTTGGAGCGCAGATTTTGCTGGAATGGTTTTCAGGCGCCATGTTGCATTTGAAGAGCCCCTGAGGTATTAGTACAGTGGAAACCCCCAAGAAGTGACCCCATTTTGGAAACCACACCCATTGAGGATTTTGTTTTAGGGGTGTAGTGAGCATTTGGACTCCACAGATGTTTAATAGAAGTCAAACATTGGGCAGTGAAAATGAAAAATTGCATTTTTTCCAATAAAAAGTCGATTAAGCCCCAAACTTTTCATTTATACAAGGGGCAATAGGAGAAAGAGCACTGCTCAATTTGTTACCCATTTTCTCTTGATTACAGCAATACCCCATATGTGGCTGTAAACTGCTATATGGGCACATGGCAAGGGTCAGAAAGGAGGGAGCGCCATTTGGTTTTTGATCACAGATTCTGCTGGAATATTTTTCAGGCATCATATTGTGTTTTCAGAGCCCATGAGGTACCAATATAGAGGAAACTCCCAAGATGTGACCCAATTAAGAAAACAACACCGCTCAAGGTATTCATCTAGGGGTATAGTGAGAATTTTACTTTTCAGATTAGGAATTAAAACCAAATTGGTAGAATTTTATTTATTTTAAAAACGCGTGAGTTTGATGAAACATTTTGGGGATGTATCAAGCACCAATGAGAAAAAAAAAAAAGAACTCACAATTCATTCATTTTTTTCCCCTGTGTTCATTGATACCCTATATAGGACCTTTTTGTATTGAGGCACACGGTGAGGCCCGGAAGTGAAGGTGTACCATGAGGCTCTTCAAGGCCTAGTTTTTGCTTGGGTGATTTTGGGCCACCATGGTGGTATTCATCTAGGGGTATAATGATTTTTTGTTTTGTTTTTATATATCCAATTGGTGCACAAGTGGACAATTTTTAAATGAAGGTGACATAAAATTTAAGATGAAGTTTATATGGACATCCTGAAAATGCCATGAAAAAAATTAGTAGTCCACTGAAGAATGGTAAATTCTGAAACATTCTTTCATGCAAAGCCCTGGTTTGGAGGGGCAAGTGCTGCATTGATATATCGTATCCTTTCGGATACCCGTCTTCGCGCACACGCGACATCGTTTTTGTGGATGGCTCTTTTTTTCCGTTGTGGGGACTTCACTGGGGAAGTGCTGGCCAGGGACAATTCTATTTGCCTCACTTCCTGAAGCCCTGCTACTCGCTCCTTCCTCTTGGTCTTAATAATTAATAATTAATTTTTTAATTACTTTTTCAAGGTACTCGAGGTACCTAGAACGATTACCAGCACTTCGGTACAAAATAAAAGAATTGAGGAAGGCCATTTCAATTAAATATACGGACAGTTTTTTGTACCATACTTTCGTCTTTCGCATGGCACAGTATGGCTTCATTAGTTGATCTCCCAAATCCACCCCTCCCATATGCTTGTTGTAGGCCTGTATGCATACAGGCTTTGAAACAGTGGTGCTGGTTCCATGCACTGAAACTGGGTTTGTGGTGTTGCCATGTATTGTGGAGAGCATGAGGACCTCTTTTTTTGTCCCTGAATTTTACCAGGAGCACATTTTCATCATATCGTGCCCTGGTTTCGCCAACTGACAGTTTCTCAGCAAGAAAAGGCTTTGGGAGGTATTTTAGATTCCTGCGAGCAGTGCCACAGGCCATTGTTTTCCTTTCAACAAGGCACTTAAAAAGCGGAACGCTAGTATAGAAGTTGTCGAGGTATAGGTGGTACCCCTTATCCATCAGAGGATACAGCAGGTCCCACACTATTTTACCGTTTGTGCCAAGAACTGGGGGGCACTCTGGGGGACTAATCTGTTTGTCTTTCCCCTCATACACCCGAAAGGAGTGTGTGTATCCAGACTGGCGCTCGGACAGTTTATATATTTTTATGCCATATCTGGCTCTTTTGTTTGGCAAATATTGTCGGAAATTAAGCCGTCCTTTGAAATGGACTAAAGATTCGTCAATGGCTATGTTTTTTTCAGGAACATAAACTTCTGCAGAAAACAAATTAAAATATTTGATGATGGGCCTAATTTTGAACAGCTTATCAAAATTTGGATGATGCGGGGGGTGGGGGGCACTGCTCATTGTCAGCAAAGTGTAAAAACGTTAAAAGGGCCTCAAAACGTTTTTGCGGCATCACAGCACGGAATACAGGTGTATCATACAAAATATCTGTGGACCAATATGATTTGATGGTTGGCTTTTTTACAAGGCCCATGTGGAGCAAGAGCCCCCAGAAGGTTGCAATTTCATTTGCATTGGTTGGATGCCAAGCTTGGGTTCTGCCATAATGGGATATCGGATTTTTGCCTAAGAATTGTTGTGCATATAAATTTGTTTGCACAACCATTAGGTCAACTAAAGTATCCGAAAAAAAACATTTAAAAAAATCTATTTCCTGAAAGTCAGTTGGATTTATTTTTATGCCAGGGGTGGAGGTAAACTCAGGAATTTCAGGTGTGTAAGAGGTAGGCGGTAGCCATATGGGGTCACTGGTGCTGGGGTCACTGGTGCCGGGGTCACTTGTGCTGGGGTCATTCGGATCACTAGCCCTTCTTCGTTTCTGAGGGGGTTCCTCATCATCAGTGGAGGAGGATAACACAAACTCAGATCCACCCTCACTGGCGCTTTCTGTATCTGAACATAAAATGGCATGTGCCTCCTCCACGCTAAATAGACGAGACATTATGGGTGTGTAATAACACTGCACTAATCCTGATGTGCAAAACTAAATTCCGTAACAGTATTGGCAAGGAAACTGACGTGCAAAAGTAGCACACAAAATTACTACTAAATTACTAAAACTTTTTTTGTATTATTTTTTTTTTGTTTTGTTTTTTTATATTTTTTTTATGAAGATAAAATGTAGAACCCCACAAAACTACTACTCAAATATATGGTAGTAGTGGGCGAGGTTGAACTAGTGCTGATTGGCACTAAAGGGTGGGCAGAAAACGGTGCTGGTGGACGATAAAAGGTGCTGGTAGGATCTATAGCAGAACTAAAGGATAGGCAGTAAAGGATGGGCAGTAAAGAGGGCTGATGGGCACTAAAGGGGGCTAATATACTGATGGGCACTAAAGAAAAGTATTATATAGGTTTGATTGTTACTAGGGAGGACTGATGAGCACTATAATGAGCAGCAAAGGGGGCTGGTGGGCACTAAAGATTGCTGGTGGGCACTAAAATGGCTGGTGGGCACTAAAGATGGCTGGTGGGCACTAGAGAGGGCTGCTGGGCCCTAATGGGCACTAAAGAATATTATTAGTTATATTCTGAGGGATGATGGGCACTATAAAGGGCAGATGGGAACTATAAAGGGCAGATGGGCACTAAAAACGCTGTTTTTCCACTGTATTTCTGTCACTCTCCGATCTCCTCACAGTTCTCACAGAAATGAGGAGATCAGAGACGCTGACAGGAGCTTTCTCCGGTTTCCTACGTCATAGATAACTGTGATTGGTCAGTCTCTAAAGACTGACCAATCACAGCAATCGCCGACATCGGGGCATGCAGATCTGTCCCCAGCCCGGCAACAGAGGCGGTCAGCTATCACTGACAGCTGCCACCATGTCGCTATCACTATGTGATTTCACATAGTGACAGTTTGATCCTTCACAGTAATAGTACGGCGAAGTTACGCTGGAATAAGCGGCCAGTGACGTACTATTACGGCGATATATAACTATATCGCTATCTGCAGTGTAAATGAATGGAGAGAAGTGTACGACGCTGATTGGTCAGCGTCATACACTCCTCTGTACAATGCCCACTTGGTCATATAGTAAAACACGCCCAGTTGTCCATTGAGAAACTCATTAGCATAAAGCTAATATAGGTCATAACTCCGTCAAAAATGATTGTTTTTCTAAATAAAAAACACTGCTGTAATCTACATTACAGCGCCGATCACATCATGTACAAGATTGTCACCACATTATAAGTGGCCTGAGCCTCTTTAAGGCTAAGGCCACATGTAGCAGAGTTTCTCCTCTGCGATTTTACTGAAAAAGTCAAGGCAAGTCCAATTGCAAAGTCATTTTCGAGGATTAAATCCACTATGAAAGTTCGCAGCGTACCATAATGTTATATTGTTTCTATACCACATGATCTTTTTGTATTCGTATTGCCTCTTTATATCGTAAGCTCAAAGCAAAGGCCAAAATCCATGTTACCAGAAGGGTAAAAATTGCATGTAATGAAACAATGACAATAAAGGACAACTCCAATCCTAAAAGTTCTGTTTTGACTTCAGTTAACCTGCTCCAGCCCCCTAATATGCACATTGGTTGAGAAAGATGTGATATTGGGAGTTATTTGCTGAGGACTTCATACTAACTGTCCTTGAAAAACTGACAGCACTATAAATCTCCGCTTCCTGGGACCTTGTGGCTATAACTTGTTTGGGATGTTTCAGCTTTATGTTGAGAAATCTGAAGGTCCGGTTTGACTGGAGTTGTCCATTAAGTCACGACTATGGAGTATTTTTAAATGGATAACATGAACCAAAAGCTGTCCTAGTTCTACAAATCTTGATCTGAACTAAAAGGCGTACTGGACCCAGTTTGTGTAATGGTTCGTGCAATTAATTAACGTTTGGCTTAAGTTCAGTAAATGGGGTTTTACACTGAGCGATTATCGGGTAGACAAGCGTTCATAGAACGCTTGTTGCCGATAATTGCCCTGTGTAAACAGGACAGCGATCAGCAGATGAACAAGCAAACGCTCGATCATCTGCTGATCGTATTGTTTAAAAAAAATTATATATTATCGTTGTCGGCAGCACATCTCCCTGTGTAACGACTGCTTGTCCCCATCCATAGCTCCGTGTGACAGGAGCAAACGAGCGCCGATCAACGATGTCTCATTGATCGGCGCTCGCTGCACCAGCCAATTATTGCCCAATGTAATAGAGCCTTAAGGCCTCATGCACATGTCCGTAGCCATGTGCACGGCCGGGATTTTCGGGGTCGGCCGGCAGTGGGCAGTCAGCCGCGAGCCGCCCGAAAATCGCGGGCCATGCACATGGCCGCTGCCATTATTTTCAATGAGCCCGGACCGCAGAAGACGGCCGTAATAAGACATGCCCGTTCTTTCTGCGGTGCGGGCTCCCAGGCCATGCAAGGACCGTAAAAACTACGGTCGTGTGCATGGCCCCATAGAAATTAATGGGGCCGCAATTCTCCCGCAAAAGCACGTTCGTGTGCATGGGGCCTTAACAGCAGCTTTGAAAATAGCTCATGGATGATCTGACATAAAGGTCTTCACTTTATGGCTTTACAACCTACAGAAATGTGTGCTGCTCATTTACACATGAAAGTAATCTCTGATCCTTCTTTTTAATCTCAAGAAAAACTCTAGATTTTCCCAAAAGATTTGGCCTCAAGCTAAATTTATCTGATGCCAGTACTTTCTACGCAATATATAACAAATCTGAAAAAAGGAGAATATTAAGTGTGTAAATAATGGCTGATTTTATTGAGCGATCAGCAATATTAATGCATGTGAAAGCATATGGCACTGAATTATTGATGAAGCAGATGTTTCTGCTATTCTATAATGCTCTTCTACTACATTCGATAGTGTTTCTATGTCTCCATTATTTTGCTGGAAGCCAATAACAACAAAGAACTTATGTGTGTTACGACTGCAAGTCCTGGCCCAACCTTGGGTCTAATGACCTGATTTAACAGTATCACAGATTCCTATGATGCCATTAGTTTGAGTCCTTAGATCTGCAGTCGGGTTGGGACTTGCGGCCGGAATACATGTGCAAAAACGTGCCCAGAAAAATGCAGTGGACCTTTACAAAAATGTTGATTAATATTCGAGACAAGCCTATATTAATTATGGTAATTTTAGAAGTAATAGTGATACTATAAATGATTATTTAAATAATAGCAGCTCCGCTATCCTGATACACAGAACTCCGCTTATTTTCAACTGTTGTAATGTAATTGTGATTGGTTTACTTTATGTCGAAAATATATGCTTAGACAAAAAGACACACAAATGGCACGACCAACATTTGGCATGAACGGATGTGCTTTCTGTTAGCTCATGCCCGTTGGCTTCTTTGCCCACCTGAACCTCAAGCTTGGACACTACACACTGTCAGAAAATAAAAATGAGCCACCACCGGAAGCAATCAGGATAGGTGATATAAGTCCATTGTGGGACAACCCCTCTAATAATTTATGGCTGCAGCGGTGCACCTCACAAAGTTTGTAATAAAGAGCAAGTAACTAATCCCTATGTGTATGATACACTTCGCAATGTCTCGCCTATCTGAGTAAGAAAAATATTCGATCATTAAAATGTCAATTTAGTTTTTTGCTTGCTACTATAAAAAGAGCGCACGTTGATCGGCAACATAAAATCCCAACGTGACGATAAATCTTATCTCATTTCAACAATTGCTTTTGGAATCTGTAATTTGGAACATTGTACATTCATGGCACATAGTATTGACCTTTACTGCTCTCCCTGGCATTCTTGAAGAATATCCTCTCAAAATCAATGCAAATATCCTCTCAAAAGCAATGCAAATAGACTGTTTCTCATATCAAAGGAAAAATTAGATTTCAATTATTTTGATATTTGAAAAACAATCTTCGCCCCTTTTCTCCCTTCTAGAACTGGTAGCAATTGCAGGCATTCTGAAGCTCTATAATGTCCTGTGTTGTTTCACAGCAGCGGGCGTGAGTGGACTGTAAACTACAAGCTGCTTTGCATTTCTTGCAGTTTCGTATTCTGCGGCAGGTTTATACTGTGTAACTAAGGCATACACTTATATATTTTTTTAAGATAATGATCCGATATTGATTATATTCTAGTGGCATTAGAGTTATGCATTATTCACTTTTCATTGCCTTTCTGAGCGTCTGTGCAACAAGCGTAAGGCTAAAAATAACATCTTTTATCTATTTCAGTCACCAGTATACATAATCTAGGTGCTAGCATTTTATTTATTTTTTTACTATATAATAGCTACAGAATGAGATTTAAGAGCAGATTGATTTACAGAGGTATATATTATGTAGCGTGGTGTTTTGGCGCTTAAGAAAATGTGTAGTAGTTACATAGACTTACAGATATTACCAATGTATCTGATAATATTGAAGACGCTTTAAAAGTTGCCATTTATCCCTGTACAGACACCAGCATGTTTAAAAGCTGTATACGACTTTGAACCCTTTTTTTTTAATTATTTTTTTTTTTTAATAAAACCATGCATTACAGTGTTTTAAAGGGGTTGTCCACTATTGGACAACTAATGACCTATCCACTGTATAGGCCATCAGTATATTATCAGTGCGGTTCCGACACCCGGACCCCGCACTGATCAGCTGCTCCATATGTCATTGCACAGTATGCAATGTATGGAGCTGGAAGCAGTTGGCTCCGTACATTGCATAGCGGCTGTGCTGCCGAACAGAGTAGGAGCAGATCTGTAGTACTTCAGCTTGGCCGCTATTTAGTGGCCGGAGTCATCTGCTTTCGGCATGGACGTGTGGTGCCCGGAGCCATCCGGTGTAGCTGATCGGTGCGGGGTCCGGGTGTTTGACCACCACCAATCATATATTGATTACATATCCGGTGGATAGGTCATCAATTGTCTGGCAGTGAACAGCCCCTTTCAAGCAAATTTGTTATTGTTTTTTATTAAAAACATTCCTTACCTTTTCAGATACAACTTCTATGTATCCGGTTTGCATAGAAGCTGTATCTTGTGCTCAAACCCGAATCCGTCAGGTCAGCAGGACTGACAACTTCGGTGACAGTGGGCAACTTAGATGTGATCGATAACAGTTGGATCCTGCGTGTCAGAGACACACAGGACCCTCTGTCACCGAAGCAGTCAGTCCCGCTGATATGATGGATTCAGGTTTGATCACAAGATACAACTTCTATGCATCCAATTACAAAGTTGATTTAAAAAAAAAACAAACAACATAATACATTGTTTTATTAAAAAAAAGAAAAAAGAAAAAAAGTATTCAAAGGTTTACATAGCCTTTAATTGCAGATTAATCTGGAATAGTTCATGGGGGTACCATCATGCCAACCATTTAACTTATTGATATATTATTGCGAGAGTGTTTCCATATTGAATCAGTGATGTGTAATGAAATATAAACTATATGCACAGTAGTAGTCCTCGATGTGATGCAATATGCTACATTCTTGGTTTGTTGGTGGGATTTTGAGTAATATTAATGCTTTGTTCCTTTAATTCTTTGATCTTCTTGGAGCACAATGAAGTGACGGCGATATTCCGTTTTTTCCTTTGATTGAAGCACTGTATATTCTCTCTGTCATTCATAGCAACTTCTTGAATCAATGGTAGATGCAGCTGAGAATCTTTGTCCAAATGTGATGAAAAAAGCTCATATTCGCCAGGATCTCATTCAATCCAGCACTGAGAAGATCTCAATTCCTCGCAACTTTGTCAAAAATGTCTTACTGGAGCAATCTGGAATTGATATTCTTAACAAAATAAGGTAAATTATGTATATTGGTATAAATGGTTATATCCGTGTTCCGGTTTATTGTGAATTTTAACATCATACACGTTACATCTTTGTTAAATTGCATGGAAAAGACCTTTGTCTAAGGGCTGCCATCTTTGGACAAGATGGATCGTTGATTGACCCTATTGTTCACACCGGAGATGAGTGGCCTCAGCGAGTCACTCCTCTTCCATGCTCGAGTGAAATTATATGCATATAGATTTCTTATTATTATATTGCTGGATCTGAAAAGTCAGATTACAGTTGATAGGTCAAAATCATATTTGTAAATCCCCTAATGTCTGCCACGTTTTTATTTTAGACTGAAGCTTTATTACACTGAGCGATGTACCTTCTTCTCTTCTCATACTATAGAAAATAATTGTAGCAGAATAGCTTCTAACTCTTATGAATCTATCCGTGCAGGACCCATTCTACAGATTTATCCTGTCCACAGCCCAGAAGAATTTAATGCTACTCTTCCCTAAAATAAGTATATATTTCAAACAAAGTATGTGAATAGGAGTCTCTATATAGATTATTTACCTTATGTAAAAATAAGTACTCCATATGTGACCCAATATTTGTTGTGTTATCTACACAAATGAAACCTGATACAGCCATTCTATTCCTTAAAGGGATTTTCCAGGTTTTTCCATTGATGACCTGTGCTTAGAATAGGCCTTCAATGTAGGATCAGTGAAGAGGTTTAACCCGCGGGATCCCCACTGATCAGCACAAAAAAGGGGCAGTGGTGTTTTCTGAAGTGCCTTGGCTTGTTCACAGCGACATCCATATGAGTGTGCTGTGCGGGGTACTGCTGCTCAGCCCCGTTCATTTGAGTGGACTGATCTTCTATACTAGGCACAGCCACACTCGTATGAACATAGCTGCGCTGGTTACTGAAGGGGAGGAGGTCCCCTGTCCAACTCCTGCCCATTTTACATTGATGGGCTATATGAAGAATAGGCGATCAATGTAAAATCCAGGAAAATAATTCTTTTTTAATGATATCCCATATCCAACACTTTTTAATAATGCCAGAACAGGGATTCAAATTCTTTATGAATGGTAAAAAATATTTCCTATCATTATTAACAATGTTGGGGGTTGTCAGTCTTTTCTCATTTTGAGATGCTGATCATGCAGTGACAGTCACTCCGGACATTAATGAAAGGGCTTTTAGTTGTTGATGTGGAACTGCTATTGCATCTCGCCTATATTCCTATTAAATGCAAATGTCATTGTGTATTTAAAAAGAAGGCTGAATTTTTCAAAGCATTAGGTAGTCATTTTTTCTTTTTTTTCCAATGAGTGGGTAAAATATGGTTATGAATATTTCATGGTTCTTAAAGTGTCAAATCAAAAATAATAAGATAAGATGTGAGGCTTTTTATGTGTCTCTTCCAGTGCTGCCTCAGTTGATAACATAAAGCTTAGAACCCTTTGTTATTGATTAAAGGTTCAATGCATAACAGTTGACCTTAAAACCCGTTGCTTTATCGAGGCTTCCTGACCTTGTTTCACTAAACACATTTTGCTCCAGATTGAAATGCTGTTTGTTTGCTTTCATGTTAACTGTGATTTAATTTTTCCTGGCAGTGTCTAAAATAGCATAAATGTGTCAGCGAGAGTCCTCGTAATCCTCCGAGCCTTCATCTTCATATCAGTCATCCAAGAAAGTGAAACCTTGTGCCTCATTTCTGTTGTACTTCCACAATGACTTGGAAATAATCCAGAGTAACTCTTTAAATACTGAAATGATTCCCAGAGGCTCTAATGTGAGCGCGATATATATAATTAAACTGACATCAATTATGGATTATAAAGTACTAGATCTGAGCTGGGAAAACTTTAATTCCTTGCTATGTTAAATAAATGACCTAGTGGCCATGGTAAAATGCTTCATACACTCACATATATTGTTTGTCATAAGACTAGAAAACACTTTGTATAGGTTGGTGGCTATTAATTATAAGTACTTGATAAAAAATAATATGCATCCCTTCTAGTGACCTCCAAGATTGCGGCTTCTTTTTCAGAGAAGGTACCTTCTCAGTTTGACGTTACATTGTCCATACATTAATGCTAAGATACATTTTCCTGTATGCTTTCTCCACAGTGAAGTTAAACTTACTGTAGCATCTTTCTTGTCTGATCGCATTGTTGATGAAATCTTAGATGCACTTTCAAGCAGCCATCATAAACTGGTAAGTACGGTGTAATTCTTGGAAGTAATCTAAAGGAGTTACATAGCTTTATATAAATATGGCTGAAAAAGCAGATCACATGTAGGGGTTTACATTGCGGATAAGCTTCGTGTTGGGGCTTATTCAGACGAATGTTGAAAACGTCCATGTGACGACCGTTCAAATAACGTCTGTCACACGGACGCATGTATTTCAATGGGGCCGTTGTTTCAACGGACCGTGTAAAGGGTCCGTTGAAAAATAGAACATGTCCTATTTTCTTCCGTTCAAGTCTATGGGGACCCGCACGGGGGCAACGCGGACGTGAAAAACTGCCATTTTTCACGTCAGAGTTTTCGCACGTTCATCTGAGTATAGTCACTACAATATTTCTTGCATTTTTCTAATCGTATATCTATACGGAACGATGCATGATTTAGGCTAGGTTCACACAGAGCAGTAATGGTGCGTCAAAGAGCTGCTCCATAGGATCCCAACCCAAAGGCAAATGTATACAATCCCTCCACAGTTAGCAATTATTGGATACAATGAAGCACGTTGTAGTAATACATGCATTTTTAAGTAGTAATGGGGAGTCAGAGACTGCATTTTCTACAGATCGTCAAAATCATCTCTGACCCTTCATTATCACCCCATGTGATCGTACCCTTAAAGGGGAACCATTTTTCCTTTTTTTTTTTTTTTTTAACTAAAAAGGTTTCAAATTAGATTCTGTATAATTTCTTAATATATCTTTAGATCGTCTGGAGCTCTGTTTTCTGATACAGAGCTCAAAATTCCTGCAGAGGCATAGATTTAAAAGATAACATGCTGGCTGCCTGCAGTGACCACTAGAGGGAGCATGGGAGCTTACTGCATAATGTTATACATTGAACTCCATAATAAGACTGCAGTTAACACCATCTAGTGGTGGCTGCGGGTAACCAGCATGTTATCTTTTAACTCTATACAGTATCTATGCAAGGAATTTGTAGCTCTGTATCAGAACAATCGGTGCTATTGCTACAATGTATTTCGAATAGCACAGAATGTTGGACCTGCGAACCACATGATGATAAAAGCTAGAGGTTCACTTTAAGCTTTTGAACTCCATTGATGAAATCAGAATAATTGTAATTCTTTATATTGTTTTGGAGAATGTAACATTATATTTATAGAAAATATTTTAGATAATTAGTGGTAAATATGTGTTTGCCTTATATAAAATTCTTAGCTCACAATTGGCATGAAATACATGTTTCCTTAAATTCTCACACA
Organism: Rhinoderma darwinii; assembly: GCF_050947455.1. Classification (NCBI taxonomy): domain Eukaryota; kingdom Metazoa; phylum Chordata; class Amphibia; order Anura; family Rhinodermatidae; genus Rhinoderma; species Rhinoderma darwinii. Next base: position 136,772,018 of record NC_134691.1, on the reverse strand, counting down.
GGGGAAGGTGTTACAATTTGTAATACCGCCTGTCATCTGGTATAAGCACTTCTCTAGCCACGGTACTTGTATAAGAAGAGGTGCTTCAGATAACCCCATTGGTACTTTGGGAAATGATGAAATTATGAGAAAAATCTACCTTCCCATTAGTCATAAGTGTGAAAGAAATGAGACATTAATGCAGGAGGCGATCATCTTTCATATGGAGCACTTGGTAGATAACACTCCATGTATGAAAATATTTGGAAAAGATGTTACTAATTTATTCATTTATTAAAAACATTTTTTATTAATATCAAATAAATCAATGTACTTACTGTTGAAATATGTGAGTTTATTGTATTATACACAGGACCAGATTTGCCTAAACTAGGCTTGTGCCTATAGCCGGCTCTGGTCGAAGGGCACCTACTGAAAGCCTGTACTCATTTGTAAATTATGTATATGTTAATTAGGCACTCTCAGTACTATGGGAACGAGAGGAGGACACCCAGGGACAGACCAGGGGAAAGCTGCAGGGGGTGCTAGATGTTGTGAGAAGGGCAGTGCAATGTTCAAGGGCAGACAAACAATTTAAAGCCGTACTTGACTTAGGGTGTGGTCTACTTATAGGGCGGAGTCTAAGGCGCCATACAATTTGCCTATATGCTACTGAGATGCTAATCTGGTAATGATTGTATTGCAATATATTTATTAATATTAATGTTTTCATTCACAGATTTATTTTCAATCTTGGGGTTTTTGCAGATAATGATCTTAAATGTGTTAAACAGAATCAGTATACTTATTACATATTACACAGACTAATGCAAAATAAAATTTAGTTGGACTTGATAAACAAGCTTTTTTGGTACCTTCATGGCGATTTTTCAGCTTGGCAAATCATTTAGATGTCTCTCATCCTTGCTGGATCATTGTGTAGAGGATGACTTCATGAGTTAAAGCATTGACACTGGCACTAAAGTAGGAGGAATGAGGCTTTGTTGCTCTTGAACAAGTCATTTACAGACTCTGATGCTTTCAGACAGAGGGCCCAGTGGGAGAAGCTGCTGAGGTCTTGGTGCTTCTGTCTCCGACATAATATATGATCTCAGAAAAATAGCGGGTGTCTCGCTGCCTCCACAGTCTGCAGTATTGAAATAGGACTTCGTTTACAATGCAGTATTTTACCGAACTACTTCCATTTCATCGGTCTGCAAGAACGAAGTTTTATCCAGGGGTGTACTAGCAAAACTTAGTATGAAAGCTCCTACGAAGTTAGACATATTTTTTATTAAGTATTTGTGAAGTCAATTTTATAACAGATCTTTATAGGGGGCGCTATGGACTGATGCACTGTGCGTGTGGTGTGCCTGTATCTTTCCCCTGTGCAAAGTGTAACACGTTTATGAACATGGTGCATGCCCTGTTGATGAATCTAACTTGAGCTATAAATGCCAGATTGGACCTTTTCCAATACTTTTCTTGGTAGAAAAGTGAAGTAATTTGTGAATAAACAAGTCGCACTCCACAGAACTCTGAACACTGAGCAGAATACTGGCCACCAACTGCAGGACACTGAGTACAAGGCTACATGCACACGACTATTTATATTTTTGCGGCCCATTAACAGCGGATCAGTTGTCCATTATTTTTGTAGTCCATGTGTCATCAGTGTGGTCTCCGCATCCATTCCATATGTCCGTGTTTTTCATGCTCTGAGTTTAGCGGCGTGGTCCCACGTCCTTCACATGTATACGTGAGAAACACCGTAGTGTGCGTGGGGCCATAGAAATTAATGGGTCTGTGTGCAATCCGTTAAATAAATGGATAGTGCACTGACGAAATTAATGGTTGTGTGCATGTAGCCTAATACTTGCCACCAACTACAGGGCTTGGGACATGCCACCGACAACCAACTACAAGATACTGACCACCAATTGCAGTGCACTTTAAAAGCGTCAAGTTTTATGTTAATTAAGCGTGATGAGTGTATAGTTAGATGTTCTTGAAATTTATTTTATGATTTATATTTTATTTCCTCCTCATTTCAAGATCTATGTTTGCTGTACGTGGATGGAATTAGTCTTGTTTACGTCCAAAGGCTGAAAACCTATACAGACCCAATACTAATAATTTGCTACAATTGTATCTAGTCTTGGCAATCCCCCCTCCTTTTTTTTTTTTATAACTTGAAGATATTTTCAACACATTGCTATCCACATGCTGCAATTAAAAGATTATCAAGCATATTCTATATTTTTTTGACTGATAAAAAAAAAAATTTGTAATGAGGGAAAAAAAAGGGTATGCTACGGACAACAATGTATGCCACTACTGCCCGTTCATTTACCACACTTGACTTGATTTCATACTACACCTTTAGTAGAATATGGTAAATTTAAGCAAAGGATTGACAGTATTTATTTTGTTTACAAGAAACCTCTTAGTTTACATCAGGTTTCAACCCTATGTTTAGAGTGTACGTCGGTAAAGCTCCCGATAACAGCCCTCCCGATAAAAGCCCTATACATGTCCATAGGGCTCCATTAGCCTGTTCCTCCATCAGGCTATTCTATGTCGGTACACTTTTTTTTTTTTTGAAGAAGAAGTATTTCATAGTATAGTACACTATGCTTTTTTGTCCTGCGGGATTCCGCAAAAAAAATAAATGTGGGTTATATGCATTTAAAAAAAAAATGTGAACATACAGTGGCATCCGTCACAGGTATACATTAAACCTATATTTTGAGTAGCTTCCACAGGGGTGAAGTCACCAGAAAGAGCATCAGGGAGTGCTCGGCCCGGGAATTCCAGCCCTGTGGGTGCTGCTGACATCACTGTCCATATATGGACAGTGATGTCAGAGGCTTCTCCAGTCCCGGAGTCCCCATCCAGAGCATCAGACGCTCTCTGGCTGGGGGCTCCGGGACTGGGGAATCTTTTGGTGTTACCGTCCATATATGGACAGTGATGTCAGGAGCTTCCCCGGGGTGTCCGGGCGACGTATCCCGCTGTATACCTATACAGTTAGATACATTTTGGCCTTCTGTTGGCTTTATACTTCCGACTTATAACTCTGATGGAAGACTGTAAACGTCAAGTGTACAGGACCTTATTATAGTTCCTAGTCAAGTAAAGCGGATATGAATTCAGAGGGGCAACTTTAGGAGGTTTAAAGAGCCATTGCAAAGGCCACACCCTGACACATTAGAAGTCAACAGTATTATAAATAGCATATGTCAGGCCCCTGCTAAATATTTTGTACTGGAGCTGCACGTTATGCCTCTGTATGAATTCATTTATCACTTTACTATGTTTTGTTTGGTTGAACTTTTTCTTCAGTTCCAATAAAATGCTAGTGAAAAATGTCTAATAAAGGACATTCCAGGGCTCAATTTATACACGCTGTACATATTTATTTAACCATTTACTAGCATATGAAACTAACATCTTTGGAATACATGCATTTGTATAAAGTCCAATCAAATATCATGGCAATGCTGTAGAATTGTTTTCTCACGTGGTTGTAGGAAATGAAGGCAGAACATCCATCCTTCCATTTTTAGCATTCACATTGAAAGTTTAAAATTATTTCTTGGAGGTTATTGACATTACATGAGACCACAACGAAAGCTAATTGTAATATTGGGATTTGTTTAATGAGAAGTATAAATTGATACCGGTAAACTGTGGGCCCTAACTGCACCAAAGAGGCAACTAATGTCACATCAAAACATATTCGTGTACTCTGTATAATCTTAAGATTATGTAAGTAGTTTGCTGATGCACATAAAGCTATGGTTGCAAGGGAGATATTAGGACAACAGTATTGTGATTCATAATGGGAATGTTTATAAAAACTATTTCAAAGATAAAATTAAGAGGTCTGGTTGGTTGCTGTGGAGATTGATATGCCAGTTCACACGTAGTGGATTTGCTGTGGAAAATTTCTGCAGCAAATCCTCAAAAGCCACAGGGTAGGCAAATTCGTACCAAATCGTGCAGACGACAGCCGAATGTCTAGAAAAAAAAATAAAAAAGCCCTTCTGCACTTACCTCCTTTGGCGCTCAGATGCCAATGCTCCTCTGTACACCCCCATCCTCCAGCAATGATGTGTCATCACATGTGGCTGCTCTGTTACTCGCTGCAGCTTTCATGTGTCGACAGAACACGTTATTGCTGGAGCCGGGTGTACAGAGAATGGCAGGGTAACAGTGAAGCTTTGGGAGGTAAGTATAGTATTATTTTTTGGGCCAAAAATGTTTTTGGACTTGCGGATTTTACTGCGAATACTCCTAAAACTCAGCTAAAATAGGATTTGCCTACGGATTTCTTCGGCTGCTAATCTGTTCTGCTAGTGATGGGCTCTAAATAGAATCCGTCATCTTCCCCCTCTAAGGGTATGTGCACACACACTAATTACGTCCGTAATTGACGGACGTATTTCGGCCGCAAGTACCGGACCGAACACAGTGCAGGGAGCCGGGCTCCTAGCATCATAGTTATGTACGATGCTAGGAGTCCCTGCCTCGCTGCAGGACAACTGTCCCGTACTGTAATCATGTTTTCAGTACGGGACAGTTGTCCTGCAGCGAGGCAGGGACTCCTAGCATCGTACATAACTATGATGCTAGGAGCCCGGCTCCCTGCACTGTGTTCGGTCCGGTACTTGCGGCCGAAATACGTCCGTCAATTACGGACGTAATTAGTGTGTGTGCACATACCCTAAGAAGGGACTATACCATCAGCTGCCAGTTTCTTTGCATATAGGTAACCTGGGATCCAGAGTAGTGAAGATATATAGTGTGACATCCACTGTATGCGCTCCCTTAGAAACCAATGAAAATATAATGAAATAAAACAATAAAGGTTGTGAGCATGTGCAGGTTTCTATGAGCGTAACTATAGCTGTAGCAGCTTGCTATGTGGCCCAGACAGGTGCAAGAACAATGTTCCTTTTAGTGGAGAATAACAAGTTGGTGGCTTTTCGCTATCTAGCACTACTATGTAGGTTTTCTGATATATGGTTCTATTATCTATACCGTTTAATTATTGCTACTTTTACTGTTATTTCATTCTCCTGTCACTATGTGGTGGGGGCCCATCTAATTTTACTATAGGGTCCTTTGAATTCTAGTTACGCCCCTGCAGGGTTCGTATCTGCTGTCGGGATGCAGAGCTTTTTAATCCTATAAAGTTGAGTAGGAGCCTTCTCTGTTATACTACCATGCTATTGCAGAGGATCTGCTCCTTCCCTGACAAGCAGGGCAGAAAGCTATTTCTATTGGCTTCTCTGCAGTGAACAGAGGATCACTATGCAGAAAGCTGGCTGTCGGGAGAGTGACTGACAATGCATCTCCACCAACACTTAGCTCATTAGTTGGACATGTACATTGCTTTACACTTTAAACAACAGGTGGCACCATACTATGGACTTATCTTGAATGTACCAATAGGTTGTGCATTTATTTACAGCCACGTAAACATAATAACCTATCCACTAAATTACATGTGAGGGTAAGGACATATTTAAACCAAGTATAGCTTGGTGCATTGAATCCAATAATCAATATACAACCTGCAAAAGCGGGGTACAAATAACACATAGAATATAGAAAAATTTAAAAAATTCTTTATTTGGATACAAACAATTTAAAAGATGAGACATGCAAAGCATGAAAATGGCGTCTTTCTATGCAGAGCGCATGTACAAGCAATGATGCAATAGGGGCATGGAACACCAAGCAAATAGTGGCAGAAAAATTTATAAATGTTTACAAGTTTATGGGGAAACCCTATATAAAGGGTGACCCCACACAAATAAAGCATGTGAAGGACAGAAGAACATGATCAACCGCACCATACAGACTACTTGAACAGATCAACGTATAAACAATGTAAACATACACATTTTGCTGCTCCCTCAAAGAGAGACGCCACCCCGTTTTTGTATGTTTTATATGTAAGTAAATATCATAACTCCTCACTGGATCATTTTTTTAAGGGCATGTAAATGGCAAACATTAATTTTGTAATTTTTTTTATGATCTATACAATGAATATGATATTTAATAGTAGGACAGCCCCTTTAACTCTTAAGAGGAATAAGTATGGTTAAGGTGCCAGTTATCACTTAAATTCTCAGTTTACTCACATACAATATCAGTAGCTCAATAGTTTAAATTTGCATCTAGGCTGATCATCTTACCAAGCGCGGAAAGTCACTTCCTCATCAAGAATCTATGGAGATAGAGACTGTAGAAGAGAGACCAACCAAGCGTTCTGCTCCCACTGTTGAAGAACTCTCCGAGATGGAACGTTTGGAGGACCTGGACACATGCATGGTGAGTGACAGTGTTTTGTTTGGCCTAGTTTTTTTTTTTATACTTAGAAATAACTTATTTTATCTTAAGGCCCTGTTCAGACTGATTTTTGACACGTTTTTTTTGTCGTGGAAACCGTGGCAAAAACGACTGAAATTGCCTCCCATTGCAAGCAGAAAAAAACGCTTTTGGGAAAAAGAAGCGACATGCCCTATCTTGAGGCGTTTTCCACCTCAAAAACGCCATTGAAATAAATGGGAGATGGAAAAAAAACGCAGCGAACGGCAGACGCGTTTTTTTACGCGTTTTATGTCAAAAAACGCTTGCGGTTTTTTCCTTTGACTGTTGTAGAGATAGGTAAAAAAAACGCGACAATAACCGCCTGTGGTGCAAAACCACTTCCAAAAAACGGAGCTGATTTTCCCAAGCACAATTTTCTGCTTGTAAAAAACTCAGTGTGAACATACCCAGTTGATTTGTTTAACTTTTTTTAAACTATGTAAATATTTGACATTTTCATTACTGTTTTTTTTAAAATGTATTATTTCTTTGCACACCTTAAATATTTTAATTTATCTAAATTTTTGAATGTGTGCACATATGCAAGACATTTGTTAAGTATTTTAGTGCGTTTAGAGGTGGCCTAAAAGCTCATAAAGCTCAGCTAATAGTCTTGTAATTTGTGTAAACTCGAATACTTGAGTACTAGTACAAGTTTTTCCTTATAGCACTCTTGGCTTTTCTTATTTTTCTTCAATATTACGTTTGCTATTGTTACATTGTTAGCTTTTCTTTTTTTTTTTTTGTCTAGCAGTGTTATAGGAAAAATAGCAAGGCATTTTATTAGTTCTTCGTTCGTTAAATAGGTTGTCTGCTTTGGACAATCCCTACTTTTTGGAAGGGTCCCTTGACAATAAACTGATAACAAAGTTTCCCTCTGCTGGGGACCTCCAGGTGGAAAATCGATGATTACAAAACTGGAAGAGGAATACAGATCAGTAAAAGATGACAATCCGTAGCTGGCATTCATCTACTCCTCCTACTTGCTATTGTCATCGTCCGGGCCGGATTAAGGTTGGTGGAGGCAACCATACCTCCTCTGGAACCCAGATCCCACCTAACCTGCTTTTACAGCCAGATATTGTAGTGGTGACTGTAGATGCATGTGGCCCCCTGGACTGAAGTTTATTTGAGTTATAGAGCCTGCCAAGCCAGCAACTCTCTTAGGGCTCTTCCACACAAATGTGTGTGCCATCTGAGTCCCATCAGTGATCCATGGAAAGATAGGACATGTTCTATCTTTCCACAGATCGGAATGTCGGGTCAGTTTTCACAGACCCAATTTACCCACTGAAGGGAAAAGGTCTGTAAAAAGTATCGGATGCCTTGAACAGCCCGATTGGCGCTCGGTCATGTGCAAAGAGCCCTTAGACCTCAAAAAGGAGAGCCCCATGCATATGTGGCCACCTCTCCTGCTATTCTCGACTGAAGAGATTTGCGAAACAGCCATCAGGGAGGGTGAGTGGTGGAGGCCCCAGAGCATGTGCCCCATGAGCCCACCGTATAATCTGGCCCTGGGAAAATGGCTGTAACCTGCATAGCATAAGCAGCCCATAGTTTATCAATAGGCTCCACAGGCAACCAGAAGACATCTAAATTCCTTGCAACTACCTTTATTTGTGTTCAGATTGTTCCTGCTAGAAATAAAATATGCCACTTCACGTATGTTTCACAATAATAATTCCATTCCCTAGTGTACTGCCCATTTACCCCCAGACAGGATCTACAATGTATAATTGAAATATGGGTACACTGAGCATGCTTTCAAGGGATGAGATGAAATAAAAATGAGTAAACAATGTGGCCCCGGTTAAAAAATACTATGGACCTTCATGTACTCTATTTTTTATGTTTTCTCCTAGAGCAGTTTCCACAGAAGTAGATACACACCTTGCTTTATAATGTGTTTTCAAAGACTGAAGTGGATATGCTAGTTGAATCGTGTATCGTTTTGAGATGCATTACAGTCCATTGTCCTGCTGGTCCAAAAAGTGGATACATATATGTACATAAATAGGTATTATGTTATGTAGAGTTTGCTTTTTGAAAAATTTAGTACAACCATGGTAGTTGTAACTTTTCCAGAGCATATACAGTGCTCCATAAACATCGGCAGGGATTGGTAGGACTGGGCTCCGGTGACTGCCGTTAACCAATTCCTGGCCGCAGCAGTTTCCGTATGCTCTAATGAAGTCTATAGAAGTTATGGAAAGCACAATAGAAGCTGTGCCTAGCTTTTTCCATCAGTCCCATAGTCTCCAATATGGTCAGCTGAGCAGAGAACCAAACATGACTGGATTGAGAAGGGGTAAGTAACATAGAGAGAGGGTGTGTGGTTTATGGCAGTAGATGGAGTTAGGAGTAAGGGAGACGTAATAATCTATTTTGTGTTTGGGCTATGTAACATTTTATCCTTCCCTGCACACTTGATAGCGAAAATGGAGGAAATAGACACTGATAGAAAAGAGGCTGTCACAAATAAAAGATGAGGCTATCTGGCTTGTATTGAGGCTATCTGTCTACACCCTGTTAAAGCCCTACTTGTTTCTTCATTATCTTAGTTCTGCAGTGAATCTTCAGGGGCATTGCGTAGAACAGTAATTCTGACCATACAGATGTACTAATAAACAATGCTCAAGCACATAATAGTGCTGGCACGAGCATGGATGCAAGCTGCCGTTTGTGGCAAAAGCTTCCAAGCTATAATGGGGTTAGCCCTTCCACATCATCACTAAAACCGGCTAATCAGAAACAAAATAGATGACCAAGACTCGGTCTATGGGTGCATGCATGTGTGTGTGCGTATATATTATTATATGAAAAAGATCTTGCAGCACTATGAGTTAAAGGTATAAAACTGTGGTTTATACAGGCAACATCAAAAAGTTGGCCGTATACACCACTCCCTTGGTGTTACAATTTGCAAATGTCCTTTTCTTATATATCTTTCCTGTGTTGAATTTCTCTTCTTGATGACAAATTTGTATGCCCTACATGAACCGCATTTAAAAGTGCCCACCAGTCTCTCTTTTTTCTAATCTGAAAGTAATAAGGGTATGGGGAGCAACAACATTTGTCAAATCCCTGTCTGCCTTAATCCCCCTCAGATTCTGGAGTGTCTTATTTCTTTCCTTGTTGTCAAAAGTACCCACCAAACAAATGGGTTGGAGTGTCTCTATCGTGGAGGTCAGAAGTTTTGTATTGCGTTAATGCAAGGTGAATCGCTCTTCTCAAGATCACGTCTCGATACCCCTCGCAGTAAAACGATGGTATAACTGTCTTTGATTTATTCATAAACCCCCAAAGTCAGAGCTATTTCTCCGGAGTCTTAAATGTTGGCCCATTGAGGATAACTCTTTTAAAGGTGACTGGGTGATAACTCTTCCATGACAATAAGCTATTTGTGCCTGAATACTCGCAGAAAAGTACATGATAAACTAAGTTTATGACGTTTAGAAGCTACACAAATTCATTAAATTGTAACTCCCAGTTACACCAGAGAATCAAGATGTCGTCTATATACCTCGCGCATAAAATTACGGACAAGGTATATGATTCTGCCATACCCTAGTTAAGTAATGCACAGTAAATGACCATAACTTAAATTAACTACTTCCATTTTTGTACTAAAGACTTAAGGCCCTTTTACACTGGGCGATTATCGGGCAGACAAGCGTTCATGGAACGCTCGTTCCTGGTAATTGACCTGTGTAAACAGGGCAGCGATCAACAGATGAATCTGCTGATCGTATCGTTTTAAAAAAGTGAAATAATATCGTTGTCGCCGGCACATCTTCCTGTGTAAACAGGGAGACGCGCTGCCAACATGATAACGTATAGGGACGAGCGATCGGAGTAAGGACCGCTCATCCCCATACATAGCTCCGAGAGACAGGAGCAAACGAGCGCCGATCAACGATGTCTCGTTGATCGGCGCTCGCTGCATCGGCCGAATATCGGCAGGTGTAAAAGGCTTTTTATTTCTAATTTAAAAACACCAGCAGAAAAAAATGGGACATAGATCACTTCAAAACCACAAAAAAGGCCATACTTACTAAGTGGGTGGGTGAAAACCCGTTCCCAGCAGGACGCAGACAGGTCAAAAAATGCTGCAGAAGGAGGGTGCATTAAATAGTGATAGCCACTCCCACTAGTCTTGAGGGGAGTGGCGAACTAAGTGCTCACAAGTGTGCAATAAATGAGTGTCAGTGTAGTGCTAGGGTGTGAATGTATGGTAAAAAAGAAATGTGTATGTATGGAAGTGTCAGAACTGTGTGATAATGTAATAAAAAGTAAATGTGTGATGAATAGGGGTCAGTGCTGTGAATAGTACATGGGGTGTCAGTACTATGTGTAATACGTGGAGGGATAATGTGCTGGTCGTTAGGCATAGCATATCTTGCCGGATCACAGCCTATTTGTAACGCCGATACTGTTGGCTAAGGCGGGCTGTTCTGCATGCAAAGCCAAACGCCAGCACATCATGCCCTCGCAGTATATAAGACCTGGCCGCGTCCTGAAAAAAAGTATACATAGTAAAAATATCCATGAAACATGGGGTATTAGTTGTTATTTTGGCCAAAATACGCAAAGCTCGCAACCCAACGTCAAGGGTCCCCAGTGCCTTGCGAGTCCCAAACTAGAACTTTTCGTTCCTAATTTAAAAACACCAGCAGGAAAAAATGGGACATAGATAACTTCAAAACCACAAAAAAAGCCATACTTTCTAAGTGGATGGGTGAAAACCCGTTCCCAGCAGGACGCAGACAGGTCAAAAAATGCTGCAGAAGGAGGGTGCATTAAATAGTGATAGCCACTCCCACTAGTCTTGAGGGGAGTGGCGAACTAAGTGCTCACAAGTGTGCAATAAATGAGTGTCAGTGTAGTGCTAGGGTGTGAATGTGTGGTAAAAAAGAAATGTGTATGTATGGAAGTGTCAGAACTGTGTGATAATGTAATAAAAAGTAAATGTGTGATGAATAGGGGTCAGTGCTGTGAATAGTACATGGGGTGTCAGTACTATGTGTAATACGTGGAGGGATAATGTGCTGGTCGTTAGGCATAGCATATCTTGCCGGATCACAGCCTATTTGTAACGCCGATACTGTTGGCTAAGGCGGGCTCTTCTGCATGCAAAGCCAAACGCCAGCACATCATGCCCTCGCAGTATATAAGACCTGGCCGCGTCCTGAAAAAAAGTATACATAGTAAAAATATCCATGAAACATGGGGTATTAGTTGTTATTTTGGCCAAAATACGCAAAGCTCGCAACCCAACGTCAAGGGTCCCCAGTGCCTTGCGAGTCCCAAACTAGAACTTTTCGTTCCTAATTTAAAAACACCAGCAGAAAAAAATGGGACATAGATAACTTCAAAACCACAAAAAAAGCCATACTTTCTAAGTGGATGGGTGAAAACCCGTTCCCAGCAGGACGCAGACAGGTCAAAAAATGCTGCAGAAGGAGGGTGCATTAAATAACATGATAACGTATAGGGACGAGCGATCGGAGTAAGGACCGCTCATCCCCATACATAGCTCCGAGAGACAGGAGCAAACGAGCGCCGATCAATGATGTCTCGTTGATCGGCGCTCATTGCATCGGCTGAATATCGGCAGGTGTAAAAGGCTTTTTACTCTCACAGCAGACGCTTGTCATCTGTAATTCTGTTAGGTGTTACCATCTCTCCAGGCAAGCATAGCTGCTAAATGCCATAAAAGTTGTAAAAATCTAACACTTTCCATTCATTTAAATATACAGTAAAAGGATTTGCTTTGCAATTGACATGCTTGTCTTGTTGTATTAAGTAGAGATGTTGTATTGGCTTACATATTTAATTGGATTTTTTTTTTGGTGGCAGCATTACAACAACAGTTATGTGGAAATTAAAAATAACATGGGCACTTGAGTACTATTGTCTTAGGAGTTACATTACAACAAAATTGGTCTTTTATTATATTTGTGTCATCTAGAAGGGTGTAATAAAGACTTCAGAAAGCGGACCTAAGCTGTTGGGTGACCACATCATCATGTCTAGGGGAACTCTCACTGCGACAAGCTAGACAAGACTTCCTACCATTGCATTGCAACAGTTTAACCCATTAGTGTAATATGATCAAAGGTCATAATAAAATCATATCCCAATCCACCTTACAGCAAAATTGACTGTATGACTAAAGGCTTAGGGACAAGTGATAGAGAAATTAAAGTTATAGCAGAAAGGTTTGAGATGGTCAGAAGACAGACAGTTGATTCACGGGCCACACTTGATGTTATAAATGCATTACAGGAACTACCCCTTAGTCTTTAGCAAAAGTAATACATTCATGTCTATATAAAAAATTATATAAAGTAGCTTACGGAATTCTTTGAGTAAATTAATTTGGAACTGATCCTGCATAAGCTTCTATGACCAGATACATGCACAGCTTACAATAAGGGACTAATAGGGGCCTTTCCTCTAGCTGTCCCGATTCCTGAAAGCGATCATAGTGCCAGAGGCACAGCCTCTAGGCTCATGTGCTTATTCACTTCATTAAGCTGTCAGATCAGCAATTCCCTTGGTTCACATGCCATCGAGAAGATGGCCCACAACAAGTGCATAGTATTCTTTATCCTTAGGGACAAAGAGGCAAAGTTTAATGTGGATTGACAAGAGAGAACAAGATGAGCCTCTGTGATATGATGGAAGTCTTCATAAAGGGTAATGCACTAGTCTAATATACACTAATGTTGATTTTAGGTAAACCGTGTAATACAGTGAAGTGACTGGTCACGTATTGGTTATAAAACTAAACTTACACATAATGATAAACTTTAATAAATTCTCATGTTTACATGGAAGAAAATGTTAAAATAAATCAGGCCAAGAACTAAACTAAAATGTCACAATTAAAGGTTTATTCCTGTGGACTTATAAAGAAATGTAGCAGATCAGCTCTGAAGTGCCTTCTGTTTTGCAGAGCTTACATAACTGGAGCATAGTGGAATGTACATATTGGTGCCTGGGTGGCTAGCTATGGCAGCGAGCTGGTGTACTTTCCTATGCTTCTCATGCTCTGATGTCCCAGTATAATTGCCCACTTTTATATGTATCAATTATTGTTACAAATAAAAAGATAATTGCCCAATGTAAATGCAGGAAACAATAAACATTTGAAGTATGGTTTATCATAGTATTATCATAAAAGTGAGTCGTTCCTTAAATAAGAAATTTAAATGGTCATTATCAGACTGTCCTGTTGAACTACATTGCTAGTGAGATTAAACCTGCGCAAAATAAGTCTACTTTTGCTGCGTTCTTGAGGAAAGGCTGAGAAGTACTAGGGCACAGAAGACCGCACCTGGGCAGCAAACACAACTTTACTGGGTGAATGTTAAAAGATTCCTGATATCCGGGTTTGCCAGAGCTGATATTTACTGTATTTTACTGATCGCGACAATCTGACAACACATAGTACAGTACAGCTGTATTTGCTGATCAGCTGTTTTTTTTTTGTTTTTTTTTTCTCTCTTGGTCTGGGAATTGAGGAGGGAGCGTAGTAGAAATATACTGCAGGGTAAAGGAACCATGACATCACCCCAGTGCTGGGATATAGCTACCAGGACATAGCAGATTCTGCTAATGAATATGGAAGCAGGCAGCAAAACATCATCTCTGTCTATGGAAGATGTTTGTCAATTACCAGCCGGTTTGGACACACTGAGTGTTTGGGCATCCACTTGGCAAATGAAGTTTAAAGGAGTTTTCCCATCAGGGACGTTTATGACATATCCACAGGATATGTCATAAATGTCCGATAGATGCGGGTCCCACCTCTGGGACCCACTCCTATCACTAGAATGGGGCACCCTAAACCCTGTTCTACATCTGTGTTGCGGCTGAAGAATGTGATTTTCCACCATGAAGAAGAAAACAGCGTAGCTCGCTGAGCTATGCTGTTTTCGTGGCTCCATAGTCAATGGCAGTTAGGGAAGTAGTGTAGCATACGAGCTACGCGGTTTCTGTAACTACCATTCAGTTCTATGAGACTTACGGAAACCGCGTAGCACAGCGAGCAATGCTGTTTCCTCTTCATGGTCGGAAATCACATTCTTCAGCCGCAACACAGAGAGGTAGAATGGGATTTATGGAGCCCAATTTTTTAAAAGTAAAATGGTCTGAGCCTGCACATACTGGTCAAATTGTTCCAACATTACTTATATATGAGTGAAGCTTAGACTGAAGAACAAGGTCTGCATTTTATGCTGAATGAATGAATGAAAAGCTGCTTTTCCTGGTTGTGAGAATCTTGTCAGCCCACAACACTGTACGTAGAATGCACTCACATCAGTCCCTGTCCCCAATGGGGCTCACAATCTAATATTTTCAATTATCTATTTACATAAAGTATGTATAATAAAATCAGAATATGTTTGGAGCGTGAGGAAGAGGAAAAAGTAGAGCATACATATGCAAACATGGAGAAAGCATAAGAACCTCATGATAAATACAAAAAATAGCAGTACTGCAGTGTACAGTATATATTATATGAACCATGGAGTATACTGTAAGTTTCTTGGCGCTTTGTGCATTCTTCTACACCTGCCTTGTTTGTTTACCAGAGGGCAGAATTACTTGTTTTTATGTTTTTGATTGATCTTTTTTCATACATTAAGCTGCAGTAAATCAATAAAAGACAGACTACCGTGCACTCCTACCCTGCGGTTTCTTCTATACCTCTGTTTGTTAAAAAACGGTAACTGAGACATCTGAGGAATAAAAAGATTAATGTACGCGTAGTCTTAGATTGATAGAAATGCACTAATGATTTGTATAGGAATGATACACAATAATAAGTTTATTAGCTTAACTGGTTGCCGACACAGGACGAGTATGCTCGTCCTGAGCGGCGAGCACTTCGCGCATTAGGACGAGCATACTCGTCCTGTGCGACAGCAGTCTCTGCGTGCGATCAAGAGCGGGGCAACGGCTGTAATACACAGCCACGGCCCCACTCTGACAGCGGAGAGGAGAGAAACATCTTCTCTTCGCCGTTAACCCTTTGAATGCCGCGATGAAAGCAGATCGCGGCGTTCAAAGAGGGGGGACTGCACATTGATTGCGTCACAGAAGATAACTGTGACGCGATCAAAGCCCACAACTCATATGGCCAGACAGCCCAGGGTCCATTGAAGGACTCCAGGGCTGTCTGAACATATTTCCTGTTGTTAGGGCATACTGAGGTATGCCCTAACAACTGCCTGTGTACAATCAGTAACAGGCTAATGTACTGGCATATAGATCTATGCCAGTACATTACAGTTGCAAAATAAAAATCAAAATGATAAATCCCTTTATGGGATTAAAAAAAAAAGTTAAATGAATGTAAAAAAAATTAATGATAAATAAATAAAAAGTAAAAAAAATACACAGAAACAGACATTTTTTATAATAAACTTTTTAAAATATAAGTCCCAAAACATGAAATAATATAGACATATTTGGTATCGCCCCGACCGTAACAACCTGTACAACAAATGTATAACATTATTTATGATGATCGGTATATGGTGTAAAAAAAAATATTAAAACTGCTGCACAACTGCTTTTTTTTCTGCATTTTCGCCAAAATAAAAATTTATAGGAATTAAACGATAATGTATTTGTACCAAAAAATGGTACCTACATAAAGTACAACTCGTCCCGCAAAAAACAAAGTCTCATACAACTACGTCGTACAAAAAAGAAAAGAGTTATGAGCGTCGGGATGCAAAGAGGGGAATGTAAAAAAATTGCTCTGTCCTCAAGGCCAAAATTCGCCGTGTCCTTAAGGGGTTAAAAGGGGTTTTGTACTGTTGACAACCCCTGTCCATATGCCATGTTAAGGCATGACAATCTGATTGAGGCTTCTGACATGGGTCTCCGCTCTATACAGTAAGATTTCTTGTGTCCACTGAAGTTAATGGACGCCCACTGCATAATGCCTCAAAAATAAATTGGCAACATCTAGCAGTAGGAACACTGCCATTCAGTCGCTCTTTTTGGGAAATCTGTTGTCTGAAAAGGGTTTGTCCATTTCGGACAACCCCTTTAAAGCGTACCTACCGATGCCAAAAAATGTACGTCAGATGTAGATGTTTGTTACGTGTAGTGCAGCTAGAGATGTGTCTGCATATGTTCTTTTTTCTTGCCTCTGATAGAAAATCGCCTTTTACAGAAACTATGTCGATGCTTGCTGAGTGGACTGGCTTTGCTGTGTGCTCTTAGCCAATCAGATATCTCGCCTTCTCACTCCCCTTATGCATCATTGAAACAATCAAAACTGCAGCTGCATCCCCCCCTCCTCACTCCTATACCCTGTCCAGTATTTACTATTTTACATTAGATAAATTTTTTGGGGGACTGAGGAGATTTCTGTACATTCACACACCGGCTCAAGCTAGGAAAAGGTAACTACAGGCTGCTGAAATGTGAGGAAGGCCGCTTTTAAGATATATTACAAAGTTTTGTATTTTTACATATACTACTGATTCATGAAGGAAACATGATAGGTACCTTTCAAAGTCTTCTATTAATCTTGTGTGTTTAGTATTTTTTATATGTATACATCATAGTTGGGAATTTTCTGAAAAAATAACTTATTTATCGTACAGTGAGATATTGCCCAATCGCACCATCAATTTCAGGAAACCACTAAGTACCAATACAACAGATATGGCCATTTTATCTAACATTTACCTCATATTTGTGGTCATATTTAGAGGGGAACTAGACAAAGAAAGTGAACTACGTTGTAAACAAATCTAATATAAGTAATTGAAAACCGTCCAAAGAAATTTTGCAAATGACCAGTTTTCTTTTCCAGACCGTTTCTTCCTTTTTTTAAAGCAAAGCTTTTGGTTTTGCAGAGATTTACTTGACCCGTTCAGTAGTTCACGCAGCTGCTAACTACAAACCACATTTTTTTTTTGGTTTATTTTTTTTACAGGCGTTGTCCTATGGGATAAGCCCTTTCCATATACTCTAGGAGTACACATGGGTGAGCCGAAGTGGAGAGCTGCTGAAAAGAATTGCCCCTGCACTGGCAGACTCAACACCACCGTGTATTACATGGTGGCCCATTCATATGAATGGGTGGTGTGTAATTTTGTAGTGGCTGCTGAGGAGAAGATAAAGGCTGGTACTACTCCCAGTGGTAACCGCTGATCGCTGAGGATTAGGGAAGCTGGGACTGCGGCGATCAACTCCTCAGCGTGCTCTGTTTTCAGGGGATCATCATTAATCTGTATGGCGTTCGTGAAAGGAAAAGGAGCTGTTCTTATTCTGATACATGACCCTATTTTAATATAGTATTCACATTTACTTGTGAATATTTCACCCATGGGAATACGCATTCATTGAGGAAATAGAGAGCTGTGGATTCTGTATTGGAAAAGTACAGCCTACCTCATTTTGGAACAATAGTAGCCGTTGGTCTTTTTCCACATTATTATTGACATCTGAGGATATGTTCACACTGCTGTAAATTATTAAGGATAATTCTCCGGTTACACTTTACGGTCAAGGCCTGTAACAGAGATTCTAGATATTTATCATTAACATCATTTTTATTCCACATTTTAAGTTATTGTGATTTAGGCCTCATGCACATGGCCATATTATGGCTGCGTACAACCACTAAGTTCCATAGAGCCACAATATGAAAGCCATACTTCATACTGTACCTTCGTGTGTGCCTCCGTCTTCATATGGAGTCATATAGAGGGGTTTTTTTTTGTTTAATTTTTTGTTAGACTCATGAAATGTGACACGGACAAACTGGTGGCATTCTCCATTGGATACTGTATTACAAATGTATTTGAATTCGTGCATCTACAGTGCTTTACGGCGCTACAATATGACAAGTTCCGCTCTGCTATATCAGAACATCTATGTAATTATTGTATTTAAGATAAAATAATCTTTGCATGTAGAAGGTTTGTTTCAGATATTTAATACTAACTTCTATAAACAATTATTTTAATATTCATGAATATTGATTATATTAAGTGTAATATGAAATTGTAAGGTCTTCATAACCTGTAAGAAAAATAATATGAAATTTGTATGAAAATGTATATTTTAGAATGTTTGCAATAATTAAAGCTGTGTTAGTGAGAATTGCAGTACAAGCTTGTGGACCGTTCAGACCTGTGCATTATGTGAATAACCACGGAGATATTTTCGGATTATTGTGTGACTGTCGCAGCATATGATTTAATGTCAGATGCTGTTGTAGCGGCACATATTCTCCTGTTACCTGTCAGCGGAGAATATGATGATTCCACTGCTTCGTGAGCAGAAGAGATTGAAGTATATTACTGTCTTTCCCTTATTTCCCTCTGAATGTCATTCCAGTTTTATTTTTTTTATTTCTCTCTCCTCTGTCTTTTAGAAGTTAGCTTTTCTTTCTTCTTTATTCACATCCTGTCTCTTTCTTTTTGCTGCTTGGAGACTCTCTGCTGTAGAAGTGTAAGTACTTTTTTTTTTTTGGTGACTTTCCCTGTGTCTTTTACTTTTATGCTTCATTTATCTCTCTGCTGCGTGTCTGGCTCCTGTGTGATAGCAAACACGTTTTCCTGTGGTTACTGAACGAATAATACTGCATGGCTAGTGAATAAGTCGCTTGGAAACAGTAAATATAAATTCTGCATGCTGGAAATTATTTGCAACCCGGAAATGGTTGGAGGCTAGCTTTATGGATGTAGGTAAATATTTAAGTGATTGCAATGGTCTTGTGACTTTCTATGATCGGAATAAAGTCTAGTTAGTATAGTTTTTTTATTTTAGAAATTTATCCAAGGGTAGTAGTACCTTTTTATTATAGGTCCACCCTCTTCAAAGGGAATCTTATGTTCACCTTTTTTATTGTTTTTTGTCGCGTCTTTTAGAACTTTTTACGTCACTTTATATCTAGTCATGTCCAATGTCAATAGGGTTGTTATAGAGTATTGAGAAAAGCAATGTGAACCCAATGACTTGTGTGTCATATCCGAGGATAATAGAAAGCTCTAGTTTTAGATGTATATGTTAATAGAGAACATATGCTATTGGCACTGAATATCATACTGTAGATGCTCTTAGAATACTTAATATACAATGAGTTTTAAATATCCCAGATTTATCATTAATATTATATTGCCAGATAGGATTAGAAAACTTAGAACATTTACATAGGTTGAATAAAGACACCGGTACATCAAGTTCAACATTCATAATCAATTATACATCATTCATTGGTAGATAAGTTAATGCCATTCGCATCTAGCCCTTTTTTTTATTGCTGACATAGTAATAGCAGATACTATCTCTTGGAGTAGGAAGTTCCATAGTTTCACTACTCTAACTGTAAAGAATCCTTTTTATGTGAGGTATATGCTTTTCTTCCTATTGAGTCTGAGGATACATATTACTTTGGGTCACTTAAAATTATCAAAGAAGTTTGCCACACTCGCCCATGCATTCATTAAAGAGAACCTTTCACCTCCCCATACATGTGCAGCTGAGTGCAGCATGTAATGGGGAGGGCTGCAAAAACCCTGGGGCACTTTAAAAAAAATGTTCTACCTTCCTCCGTTATTTAGATATCGGTGCCATTATATTTGGCGCCCATATTTAAATAACCCCCTGTACTGTCAATGGGGAGTGTACTAGCAAGGGGGCGTGTTACTATGGCTGTGACACTGTCCAATCAGATATGGACAGTGTTACAGCAAGAGCGAAGAGAACGAGTGTGCGCGCGCGCATTCTCTCTTAGGGTATGTTCACACGGCGGGGGTCCGTAACGGCTGAAATTACGGGGATGTTTCAGCCTGAAAACATCCCCGTAATTTCAGCCGTACCGGCATGTGCAGGCGCTTGAACGCCGCGTCGATTAGGGCCGTAATTAGCGCTGCTATTCATTGGAGTCAATGAATAACGGCTCCAATTACGGCCAAAGAAGTGACAGGTCACTTCTTTGACGCGGGCGTCTATTTACGCGCCGTCATTTGACAGCGGCGCGTAAATATACGCCTCGTGTGAACAGACAAACGTCTGCCCATTGCTTTCAATGGGCAGATGTTTGTCAGCGCTATTGAGGCGCTATTTTCGGGCGTAATTCGGGGCAAAAACGCCCGATTTACGTCCGTAAATAGGCCGTGTGAACATACCCTTACTCTTCAGCTTTCAAGATCAGTCCACAGCTCTTACACTGTCCGTAACAGTGACACGCCCCCTTGACAATTCGGCAGAAGTCTAATCTTGAAAGCTAAAGAGTGAGAGCGCGCGCGCGCTCGCGCACACTCTCTCCTCTATCCTCGCTCTTGCTGTAACACTGTCCATATCTGAATGGACAGTGTCACAGCCATAGTAACACGCCCCGTTGACAGTTCAGGGGGTTATTTAAATATCGGGCGCCAAATATAACGGCACCGATATCTAAATAACGGAGGGAGGTAGAATTTTTTTTAAAAGTGCCCCAGGGTTTGTGCAGCCCTCCCCATTATATGCAGAACTCAGCTGCACATGTATGGGGAGGTGAAAGGTTCTCTTTAAAGAATGCATGGGCGAGTGTGGCAAACTTCTTTGATAATATTTTCTATTTTCAGATGTATGTCTGGTCTATGTCTTAAAATGTACTAAAAATAAATTCTGGTATGCTAGTGTGATGTCTATGGACATCCTACGAAAAAAGGGCAGGTTGTAAATTGCTTCCACCATGGCTGTGTGCTGCTCTCCTAAAATATTTGAGGCTAATATCATTTCTTGTGTCAGATCAATAGTCTTTGATCTGCAGTCCCACCGCTATTGAGCTGCTGCTAAACCATATAGACACCTTTCATCAATACAAAATAAATACATGGTCATTTTATTTTATAATGTATTTTTTCCTTTTATTATAGTATGCCATAATCCAACACTTGTTCTTATATGGTAAACACCTAAAGACACCTGCTTTTGTTAGAATTAATCAAATAAAAACTCGTAATTGTTAATCAAAATGTTGCTGTATATTTGGAGCTTTTTTTTAAATCTCTCAGCTCTTTACATATGGGATACTTTCTAAATTGACTCTTGATTCCTATACAATGTTTAGTGAGCATTGACCATAGGCATGTAGTGTCGCCATATGATTTCTAGCCATGGCCCTGTTTATCTAAAATTTGTCTACTCTGTCCCCAAGCAATATCATTTCTTCCATGTTTCACTACTACGGATGATCTCTCAGGTTGGGGTTGACCAATATCCAGCTTCTGTTTACTTACTAGCATACTGACAACAAAGTAATTACACTTTACATTGGGAAAGTACATGTGATGGTGCCCGTACACATCAGATGAAAAAGTCAACCAAACCCGCCGATTTTGGTAGGATCAGTTGACAATCTAATGTGTGTGGGGGTGTCCTGACCCTCCACAAGCTTGATCCTTTTTTCCTGCAGGAGATAAGCCACACATTCATGTGTATGGGGGAGTCAGGAAGAATAGCTAACAGCTATTATAAGTGTATTGACAACTTATTAATGGATTCATAGAGGAAGTCCGAGGGCATGGAACACAATAAGTAGAGATTGCCATAAGCATAAACTTTAAGAAGCCTAAAGTACTTAATGTATACAAACAATCTTTTATCTTTTTTTTTTTATAACAAAGGTTTTTATTGTGTTTTGTATATAACATCATACAGACAGAAATATCTCCTCTATTAAGACCAAAAATAAGATACATTGACATACATCAAGAACCATCATAGCTCCTAGTTGCATAGTAGGAGAATTAAATTACAATATGCAGGCAAGAAATGTATTATGCAGTTGCATCATGTGATCTTAATTCTAGGACGGTCCTGCGTCAACCCCTGAATAAGGGAGAAATAACCAATCAACTTAACAAAAACAGTGCACACACAATTGGCATCTGGTATAAAAAGGTCTATTTAGTACTTTACACAGTTGGCACTCAGTGCCCATGATTTCCACTTCTCCTCCATTCTTTTCCCAAACACACTGAATGAAAGTGTCTTCTCACAGTTATACGTGTTGTTAAGAAGGGCGATTACTTCAGACATATGAGGAATTTTCTGGGTTTTCCAATATCTTGTAAGAGCCAGTTTGGCTGACAGCAGAATATGGCCTATCAAGGTTCTCTGGCTCAGAGGGATCATGTGTATATTCAGGAACAGTAACGCGAGTGTAGGTGATTGCACTAGTGTAATTCCTGTTATTTCAGATATAAGGTCATAAACCTTGACCCAATAAGCCTTAACAAGAGGACATGACCACAACGTGTGTAGCAGAGAGCCCACCTGTCCGCAGCCTCGCCAGCATAGAGCTGTAGTGTTATGGAATATTCTACATAATCTGTCCGGAGTATAGTACCACCTTAGGAGAGTTTTCATGGCAGCTTCATAATGTGAGGTACATTTAAAATTTTCTGCAGTGTAAGCAGTCGCTTTGCACCATGTTGTTTCTGGAAATGACTGTCCCAAATCTTTCTCCCATGCCAATATGCATGGGGACTTAACAAAGTCCGATTTCTCTCCAATCAGGTCATAAATAGGCCTCAGTGTTTTAAAGGCTGCGGACGGTATCTGAAATATTGAGATAAGATCCCAGTTTAGACTAATAGGTGAACTCTGCAGGCTATCTAGGAAGTGCTTAACTCTCAAGTACGTGAAGCATTCTGTCCTAGGGATCTGGAATGTATTGGACAGATCAGGGAAGGTTAATAGTTGCCCTTTGTCATATAACTGTGACACCGATTTAAGAGTACCCTGTTTCCATCTATGTAGGTCCAAATCTCTCACTATAAGTTCCAAGGCTTCTAGAGGAGCTAACAATGTTAGTGTGGAAGCTTGGTTACTAGAGGAAGCGTGAAGTTGGCACCATAGATCTATCGAATTGCGCATAATAGGATGCAAATTTTCCGGAGGCGGGAGCCCCCATAATGAGCTAATGAGAAGTGCTTTCAAGTTATGTTTGGGAGCAATAGATGTTTCGATGTGGACCCAATTCTTCCCTACATCCCCCCACCCACCAGTGTTTTAATGTAGATATTTGTGTAGCAATATAGTAATCTTTAAGTATCGGGAGGCCCAACCCTCCCTTTCCCCTCTGTCTAGATAATGTTGACCTCGCGACCCTCGGTGGTTTGTCTTGCCAAACAAACCTAGCCAACATAGATTGAAGACTTTTAATCTTTTATCTTTTGATACTATATAAAGCCTGAAGCATACAGCAATTACAATTGTGTGCGTTTATATAATAGGAAGTTTTGCATTGGCGGCACTGAGGAGCCGCTGTTACACACGTTGCAATATATACTTTTTGACATTAAAGGTGAGCTACTAACTATATTATTCGGACAGTAAGCTTACTATGAAGTCTAAATTACACTTTATTTCATAAACAATTTAGAAAATCTACAAAAAAAATAAATAGAAAACCGAACACCCGCTTGATTTTATTTCATTTATATTTTTGCGGCAACTAGTCCAACTAGCACTAATAATAACCTATAATACACAGATAAAAACATACTACAAAAAAGATTCAGTCTGAAAAGATTGTTTATCACAAGGAAGGAAAAGCATATGCATTATGTAGTTTGCGTGTTCCCAATGATGGATTATATTTCTATGCACATATTATGTTCCTATGTATCTAGTAAATAGCGTATAATGTTTAACAAAGTGCTGACAATTCTATTTTTCATAACATAGAAAAATGGTATTAAGGAGAAGTGATCCATGACCTTTCCATTAAGCTGCTCCTCAGGAAGACCTTGGTCAGCAAGGTGTGACTCCTCAGTCACCCGGTATTTCTGTACTGGATAGAAATGGACTTTACTGTGTATCTGTATTGTCTTTGTAATATATGAAAATATTTACTGAGGCAGTGTTCGTTTCACTGTACTCCAGCATTAAGCCTCTGTAAACCATCCATCTTTATTGCTTGTGTTTTATGTCTTGATATTATGTTCTTACTAGAAATCTACATTCACCATAAAAGTAGTTTGTGTGCGTTTACAGTGAACTATTTATGTAATAATTGCAGATGACTCCCAAGTCCAAGAGAAAGAGTATTCACAGCAGAATGCTTCGTCCTGTGTCCAGAGCTTTTGGTGAGTATATTGAACAAATGTTGGGTTGGCTTTGGAAAGCATTTGAATAACCTATGAATGAATATGAATGACTGAATGCACAGCACAGAATCACATGTATAATGTTTTTTACTAGCTTTTATACCCAGCATTGCTCGAGAGGTTGACGTACGGTATAGATGGCGTCCGTAAGAGCGCCATGCGTATCGGTCAGACACCGGTGCCATGTTGCACGACGCGGGACTGGACACATGCCCAGTGCAGCACGAGAACACCCACCCGTGCACAACGCGCCAGGGCCACCCCATATCGCGGCCCTCTGCGCATGCCCAATGCGACGGCTAGGGGCAGGACCAAGCATCACACCTCCCGTACCCAGTGCGCATGCGCCTGCGGCCGACACTAGGAGAAACAAGGCGCGGCTCCCTGCGCATGCGTAGTACGACGGACACCAAGTCCAATAACATGGAACGATTCCGCTCCAGGGAAAGTGAATGTGTGTAGTGGTGTATGCGATAACCGCAATGTGTGCCCAGCTTATAATAATAATAATAAAAAATGGTACATAAGAAGTGTGTGTTATTATAGGTTGGAGATGATAGAAAGAATCCATAACAATCAATATTATGTAGGAATAAAGACAACTTCCCCCTTGGCACATCCTGTTAGTATGATCCATTTTAAACCAATGAAAAATCGGGCTTCAAACAAACTTTCGAAAATATATATAAGATTACTTTGGCCCATGAGACGGCTAAAAAGTTTTAGGGTTCATCGTCTTATTTACTTGTGCTTTTTCAAGAAATGGAGTTTGACCTGGACAAGGCCCTTGAAGATGTACCAATACACATTGAAGACCCTCCCTACCCTTCCTACAAGCAAGATAAGCGATCATCCAGTGTCATAGCAGAGCTGCCATCAGAAGAAGGGAAAAAGCTTGAGCACTTCACTAAATTACGACCAAAGAGAATGAAGAAACAGCAACCCAGCAAATCCAATGTTAGTATGCTTTTTTATTTAGTATGTTTGTATCTGTTTCTGCATCTTTTTCTCATGATTGAGATTCCCACTTCACCAGTAAACATCTATTTAACCTTTTATTGCCTTCCAAACACTGGATAGTAAAATGGTAAGGTTTTTGTTGTGATAGAAGACAATACAGTACATTCTAAAGGTCCTCTTACACTGCCAGTCCTGGCCCGTTTAAACGAGCGCCGATCAATGAGACAGCTCGTTGATCGGTGCTCGTTTACTCCTGTCACAATGAGCTAGTATGGGGACGAGCACTCGTTACTCCGATCACTCATCCCTATACATTATTATTATGTCGGCAGCGCGTCTCCCTGTTTACACAGAGAGATGTGCTGCTGACAACGATAATATTTTTAGTTCTAAAAACAAAACGATGAACCAGCGTTTGCTCGTTCATCTGCGGATCGTTCCCCTGTTTACACAGGGCAATTATGAGCAACGTGCGTTCTATGAACGAGCATTTGCCTGATTATTGGCCCATGTAAAAGGTGAATCAATCAAAGGTCAACACAACTTTTAACTTCCATTTAAACAGCTTTCAGTACTTATGTTACCCACCTTAAAATGTAAGTTTTTTTTTTGGTTTGACATGATCTTGTTTGGTTTAATCTGTTAATACTTCTGTATGATTCACCATTATTGGTTTTGTGCATGGCCCTAATAATTACTAGCACGAACGAAATTCAATTTTAATCAAATAAAGCTGTATATTTAAACTGGCAACAGGTAATGTATTATTACTGGCAAACGATCTGAGGGGTGTGCCAGTCTTTTCCTCAATGCAGCGTGTGCATATTAAGCAACAGAATATGTTAGAAACAGTGGTGCATGGAATTCATAAATTTGAGATTTCGCACAAACTCCGTATTTTTCTATGTATTTACAGCAGGATACATTGATAAATCTGTCCCATAGTGCACAAACTTATAGGCATTATGTTACTTTAAAGTGGGTCTGTAATCGGAATATGCTGTTCTTTTTAAGGGCAGATTCAGACGATGACAGGTCAACTGAGGTATATCAAACCGCACCAAAAAATATAGTGATGTTTGACTAATCGCCACTATGAAAGAATACAACGGGCTCACCCTCACCACCAATGATTGACAACCGCTTTGTATCTACATATAGCAGTATATTCTGATTACAGTTCTGCTTTAAGATAACACTTCACTTATAAATTTGAGAACTGTGCCGCAGATTTATCTATGTATTCGTGAACCCAGTGCTCTCCCCGCCTCTTCACCAATGATTGACCGCCATATTGTATACATGCAGATAAATAGCCACCGTCAATCATTGGTGTGAGGAGGAACGCGCTTTCCTTATGAATACACCACCTTCTTTCTTAGTATCGATTAACCAAGTACCCCAATATTTTTTTTCTTCATTTAGTATAATAGCCCTGCGGACCTCTCATTATAATATGCTGAACTTAAATAGGGCAGCATATTCTGATGACAGATCTGCTTTAAGCTTTGTTTAAAGATTGTCCATTTAGGATTTGGCTCAATGTTCTGGGTACAGCTTATGTAAGCCACAAACAGTGCCTGATATTTGTCCACACCTGCTGATGTAAGCAGAGCTGCTGTTCTGTAGTTGACAAATCTAAAGAGAAAAGGCATACATTTCATTAACAGGGAAGATTTTGGTTTCATACGTACCTCCTTAAATATTTGTTTCGTATGGTTTCCATAGGCATCAGACGTACATTATATGCTGTTAATATATATTTAGATGTTTACATACTACATAATTCATTATGCTTTCCTCCTAATGAACAAAGTGTTTTTCCTGTTGCGTCCTGCATATGATAGATTTGCTTGAAAACTCACTTTAACCTCTTCCGGTTTATAATTTTCCAGCAACTTGGAGCTGAAGCCGCCTCTGACGGAGATCAGAATGGCCTGATACCTAGAGTAGATGAAGGTATAGATGAGTTTTTCAGCAAGAAGGTGACCAGACTTGATTCAAAGTAAGTTAAATCGATTGTGGGCTTTGTCCAAATCTTTTTATTAGAAAAACTTGGTCTCGGGGTGTCCTGCTGCTTCTCCAGCGATCAGCTATAATTTGTGGGGAACCTGAAAGCAAGTGTTCAATGCCCTTGCAGCACCACCACAGGATAAAAATAGCATTTCACTGTTCCCATTGAAATCACTTGACTGTTCATGTAATGCACATGGCCTTGGTGCCATTATTTTGAATTATGAATGTCACACTGCAAAAGAATTCGGGTATGAATCAATAGACCAAACACACTGACAAAATTATGACTGCTAAGTTCTGAAGCATGCAGTTTGCAGAAAACATTTGTATTTGTTTTGAAGCATTACAGAGTTAAATCGATAAACATATGTACTTCACCGCTCAAACTTTCGCTAAATCGAAGACCATGCTGGGACCGTATTCACACGGGAAGGCCCCAAGCTTGCTTTCTCATTCGGAGTAGATACAACATGTGGAACAGACAATGGGTGTGAGCAACCTACACAAGGTGTGCGGAGACCAGAGGTTCGTCCTCACATCACAATCAACAGTTAGGAAAAGATTCACCTGTTCTAGGCCAAATAAAATGTGACATTATAGTATTGCCCCACGCTTGTAAGAAACAAATTCGAGTTATTATACTCACAACTGATATGATAAAACCACGCGTATCCGTAAAATCTCGTACACCGCACGCTAAACTAACAGACTGACCCTGGCTTTTGCCCAGTTCCGGCTTCTAGAGAGATTCCATTTCTTTAGCTGCATTGCTTTTATGCTTCAGAGAATACATTTTACATCTAAGCAATGTATATATCCATATCATGTAAATCCAGAACACTAATTTCACTTTCATTTTATTTATAACTTTTCATTTTAATTAAGAGTTGATTTTCACTAATAACTTTTAAGGCTTTTTATGTCCATGCCAATAGTTTTTGTATGACCGTTCCTTTACTCTTGTTCAAGTACACCATATTGAGTACAACATATCTTGCCTTTTCTCAGAAACATTCATAATTGAGCAAAGCAAAATGACCGTTTTTGGAAATTTAAAGGGCAAAAGCAAAACACTTAATTGATACTTCAATACAGGCTTAGGGCATACTGTGAAATCCCTTTGCAAGTGCCTCTCTTCACACTGTTTGAGCAGCCAGCAAGTGCATATTGATTACAATGAAAAATACATTTCTCGGTGAATATTGAAAGATTATGTTGCCTAGTGACATACCAAATGATTGGAAATTCCTACTGTGGAGTGTATGTTTTATAATTAGCCAGAAATATTAAATATTTGGATATTTTAAAGTTGTTTTTTTTTATACTTTTTACTAAAATATTATGGCATTGGCACGTTTTGTTTAGGTAGCAGGCTCACTTTTTTTTTTTGAAAGGTCAAATAGGTTTGTTCATTGAATGCAGGGATGGTGCTATGCTCACTTTGGAAATGGCGGCTGAATAGTAACGTAGTGTAAATGTTCTGACAATGTCCAATCATCAATAGATTTGTCGTGCGCTATATAATAGCAGATCAGCTTAAAAAAAATACAGATTAGGTCAAAAAGATCTGGATATACATGCCTTTTTAAAATGATAATCATATTTATTAGCCTGGTCGCAAGCTGTTCAGTCTCAGACTGTGTACATTTTTGCATCCAATTAATTGAAATTGTTCGGATACATCTAAAATGAAAAATTAAGCAACTTTGCAAATAGTCTTCATTCGCGGTCTTCATTCAAAATGTCTTATAGTTTTGTGTCTATTGCTCCTAAATAAGCCTATGTATCTCCATGGTAACAGGCAACAAACTGGTCCGGTGTAGTCTTAGCCATCAATCATATTGCACATCTGTCCCCAAATTCTTACTAACATACATTTGTATGTAAGGAAGAAGTAGAGGACAGACGAATTGCAATATGACTGCAGGATTTATGAGGATAGGAAAGGGGATTGGGACAAGTATGTGGTCTATTAATAATTAACTTTTATTAGTATATTAAAATGTAACAAATTGTATTAAGATGCCTGAGGTGCAATTGGGTATGTGTGAGTGACCCCCAACCTCACATACCCTAGGGCCAATGGGATGGTATGCCAGTATACGTTGACCCACATAGATTAATTTAGCTGCTGTCTGTATGAACGAGCTGCACTGTCATCTGTGGGTACCTAGTAGGGTTGTCCCCATGTACAACGAATACATACGAATTTGGACCTTAAGCCTTTGATTGGGTGATTAGGCTGTCAGTCAACCAGGACCCTATTTATAGGACGGTTCAATGGCGGCCTCCCACCCCTAGAAGAAGCCAGAATGCTGGCGAAACGCGCGTCTGCTGCATAGTCTCCTTTTTAAATTACCTGGGTGCAATCATTTGGCCTTTATATACAATGTAACCACTGCTTACCTGTGATTGAACTTGCCTTCCGATCGGAGTGGCCAGCAACTCTGCCAGCACACTAACAAGATCCCGCGAGAATTGTACGAGAACTCGCGGTCCTTCACTCTAACAGCCGAGCGTGACTTGTCGCTCACCGGCTGTACATTCCTTCGTTTCCTCGCTGTCCTGTTCACAACCAGGGACGTTTTTGCAGCGGCTCACCCGGTCAGGGGACGACCCTCTGGAATAACCCCCGCAGGGTTGTCTCGTTCCCCACCACGAGTTAGGTGGAGCCAGCTGCGTCCACGCTCTGCTGATTCAGAGTCTTCAGGCACAACAACACTATTTACAATACAGTTTAGAACTCACTGCTGTCCCACAGCATAGTCCCAGTCATTTTACAGGGGCATCGCTGTAATAGACAGTAGGTTCTAAACGCTGCGTCCACGCTCTGCTGATTCAGTCAGAGCCTTCAGTCACAACAACACTGTTCACAATACAGTTTAAACTCACTGCTGTCCCACAGCATAGTCCCAGTCAATTTACAGGGGCATCGCTGCAGAAGACAGTAGGTTCTAAGCATTAAACATAGCTTTACATGAGAATTACTTATATTCTGTGATAATCAATGCAGTGTGATACTACATGGGGACAACCCTACTAGGTCCCCACAGATGACAGTGCAGCTCGTTCATACAGACAGCAGCTAAATTAATCTTTGTGGTTCAACATATACTGGCATACCATCCCATTGGCCCTAGGGTATGTGAGGTTGGGGGTCACTCACACATACTCAATTGCATACTCAGGCATCTTAATACAATTTGTTCAATTTTAATATACTAATAAAAGTTAATTATGAATAGACCACATACTTGTCCCAATCCCCTTTCCTATCCTCATTCCTCCACTTATCTAGGTGGTGTACACCATTGTGGTCTACCTCTCACACATTAGTTGTGCGATAGGTGATCCTCCATCCATTACCTGACTGCAGGATTAGACTACACAGGGTTTGTTTGTTGTCTGTTACCATAGAAACATATAGTTTGTATAGGGACTGTAGGCACTAAACATTAGGAACATTTTAAGACCATTTGCAAAGCTGAAAAGCCTTTAATTCTACTGTAATATAGTTATAAATTCTTCTTGAATATCTTATTTTGAAATGTAAATTCACCTTACACGAACAATCACTTATGCATCAGGGAATGGCATAAACAATTTGAACTCCCGGCAGTATCTAAAACCGATTATCAAACGTCTCCCAATAGTAAAGTGAGAAATTAGAACGGTATCAGGGAATTAACCAGAAGTGAACCTAAACTTTTCACTAAACTCACAAGTGAAATTCCAGCAGTTTCGCATACGTACCGAAAGATTAAAGTGGAGTTAGATCAATCAGAGAGAGGTCAATTTGGAAAATTGAAATATTTGTCATCAATTTACACACCCACGGTACTTGACTAGACAAATGAAGATGTGACTTGGCTAATTCAAAATTGTTAGTAAATTATTAGTGATCCACTGAAAAATCACTTTTTGGATATTTACATCCGTGTATAAATTCAGGTATCTAGCATTTAAAATGAGTTACTTTGAGATCCCTGTAAACACAGCAGCCTTAGCACTGATTCAAGCAAGCAGTCTATCTCTACATTGTTTGAAGTGTGGTAAATGACTGTGACCGGGCTGCAGCTTCACTGTAGCATGGTAGACAATGACAACAACTTGCTGTTAGTTAATTAGGCAGAAGGAGAGGTCTGCAGCACAAACACCTGTGGTTTGACAGGAGGAGTCACACAAAACTAATATATATGAGTATCTAAGGGCACTGAAGTTTTTAATTTTCAATATGTGCGGAGTTCAAGTCTTAAATGATCAGATGCATTTGCACTTTTTTTTTTTTTTTTTTTTTTTTTTTAAATAACAATTATTTTTATGTCTTGTTTTACAGAAAACATTCCCTGAAAGGAGGAGAATCCCAAGACATTAATGAGGGTGAAGAAAAAAAGAAACGAGAATCCAGAAAAAGTGGCTTTCTAAATCTCATTAAATCCAGATCCAAGTCAGAACGTCCGCAGACTGTTATAGTCACTGAAGAACCTCTGTCTCCTCGGCCATCTGTTAAAAGTCCTGCTCCTGACACAAGTAAAAAGGATAAAGTGACTGATGGCAATGGAGCTGTGAGTTCCAGTGCCAGTGCTGGGAGCAGCGGACCCAGCAGTAGTACCGAGAGGTCAGAGGAAGTAAAAACACCAGACTCTTTAGAAGAGAATTTGCAGCTTGACGATTGTGGCAAGACTGAGCGGATCGACAGCAAAAGCAGTCCGCAGAGTGGAAGGAGATATGGTGTCCAAGTGATG
The DNA here is from genome assembly GCF_050947455.1 of Rhinoderma darwinii. Classification (NCBI taxonomy): domain Eukaryota; kingdom Metazoa; phylum Chordata; class Amphibia; order Anura; family Rhinodermatidae; genus Rhinoderma; species Rhinoderma darwinii. The sequence goes on along the minus strand of NC_134691.1, from coordinate 136,739,788 downwards.
GGGAGTGGATTGTTAGCAGAGATGAAAGCAAAACAGGAAAGAAGAGCAGCAAATAAGGTATGTGGTTCAGATGTAAAATATTTGCTTTGGACAATCATGTGATATGATGAAGTCTGCATGAAGTTTTAGGTTACCTCAAATATACTTTTTCCTTGTATCATATACACCAATGATGTTGCAGCATCCATAAACTCTTTGTTCAAACAGACATTATTGTACCTCCTAGAAATCTGCAATTTGCCACAGCAGGACATTTATGTCTATACTTCAAATGCAGTGGCGTAACTACCGCTGTAGCAGCCGTAGCGACTACTATGGGGTCGGCAGCATGAGGGGGCCTGTGCTGCCTGCCGACATGGCCCCGCCCCATGCCCGGTGGCGCCGCTAGTAGCTGTTATGGTTGCTAAAGAAGTAGCGACGCCACTACGGGGCCCATGCCGCCCGGCCCCTAACATTTATGGGTCGGGTGGCACGAGCCCCATCATGCCCGGTATCGTCCTTAGCACCGGAGGGGGCCCCGGAGCTGGCGACAACCACATTCACTTGTATTTGCGTCCTCAGGACGCAGATACAAATTAATTTTATAGGCTGCAGGCCACGTTAGGCCTGCAGCCTATAAGGCGCTGGGAAGACTCCCTGTGCAGGCCGGCGTGATGATGTCATTGCATCACGATGGTCTGCGCATGCGTCCCGCCCGTAGGATGTGCAGCGCTCCGTCCGTCGTGGGAACTGGGCAAGGTAAGTACAATGTTTTTTGGGGGGGCTTTGTGGCAATATATTTAGGGGGGGAGCAAGGTGGCACTACAAGGGGGGGAGCAAGGTGGCACTACAAGGGGGGGAGCAAGGTGGCACTACAAGGGGGGGAGCAGGGTGGCACTATACAATGGGGGGAGCAGGGTGGCACTATATACAAGGGGGGAGCAGGGTGGCACTATATACAAGGGGGAGCAGGGTGGCACTATATACAAGGGGAGAAGGGTGGCACTATATACAAGGGGGGAGAAGGGTGGCACTATATACAAGGGGGGAGCAGGGTGGCACTATATACAAGGGGGGAGCAGGGTGGCACTATATACAAGGGGGGAGCAGGGTGGCACTATATACAAGGGGGGAGAAGGGTGGCACTATATACAAGGGGGGAGCAGGGAGGAGCTATATAAAAGGGTGAGCAGGGTGGCGCTATATACAAGGGGGGAGCAGAGTGGCACTATATACAAGGGAGAGCAGGGTGGCACTATATACAAGGGGGGAACTGTGTGGCGCTATCTACTAGGGGGGCTAGATGGCACTATTTACAAGGGGAGGTCTGTGTGGCGCTGTCTACAGGGGGCTGTGTGGGGCGCTATCTACAGGGGGCTGTGTGGCACTATATACAAGGGGCTGCTGTGTGGCACTATATACAAGGGGCTGCTGTGTGGCACTATATACAAGGGGGTGCTCTGTGGCCCTATATACAAGAGGGGGCTGTATGGCACTATACACAAGGGGGGAGCTGTGTGGCACTATACACAAGGGGGAACTGTGTGGCACTATACACAAGAGGGGAGCGGTGTGTGGCAGAATCTACAGGGGTCTGTGTGTGGAGCGATCTACTAAGAGGGGGCTGTGTGGCGCTATATACAAGGGGAGGCTTTGTGGCACTAAATACAAGGGGGGCTGTGTGCCACTATATACGAGGGGGGGGCTGGTTGGCACAATCTACTAGGGGAGCTGTGTGGCACTATACACAAGAGGGGAGCTGTATGGCACTATTTACAACGGGGGCTCTGTTTCACTATAGTAGGGGGGCTGTGTTTGGAGCTATCTACTAAGGGGGGCTCTGTGGCGCTATATACAAGGAAGGGGGTTTGTGTGGCGCTTTATACAAGGGAGGGCGGAGGTATGCCACTATACACATGGGGGCTTTATGGCGATATCTACAGAGGGGGCTGTATGCCACGATCTACAAGGGGGAGGTGGGGGTGCTATCTACAAGTGGGGTGTGACACTGTCTACAGGGGGGCTATATCTACAGGGGTCACTATAAGGGGGGTCTGCGTGTGGCACCTAGGGGGGGGGCAAGTCAAAAGTTTTCTATGGGGCCCAGGCTTTCCTAGTTACGCCCCTGTTCAAATGGACAGCATTCTTTAGCAAACTCCACTTGCACAGAAAATACACTATCACTAAAAACATAGGGGGAAATATCAACTGGAATGATTTCCCTAATGTTTTTTTTTACCAGTTTTCCTGTAAAATAAACTTTATTTCAAAGTCTTTATAAAGAAGATACAGCTTGATACAAGATATCCAATTAATATAGCAATATAACCTTTGCCACACTGTCATCTCAGGAGAACCACTCTGAGGCGCTGGTGTGTTGTGTATGCAGGTAGCACACGTCACTGATTATAATGGTATTTTCTGTATCTGAAGGATCCTTGTGTTTTCTTTTTTTTTTTTCTATCTACTTTATGGATGTGTACAAACCATACGCAAAATAGGAATAGCCGCACTGAATCATCCACTTCAAAGAGCCTCTGTCACCACATTATAAGTGACCTATCGCCTACATAAGGAGATGGCCGCTATACTTCCGTAACGTTTCTGTGGTATTTACAGCAGAGCAAGCGTAATCTCGCAAGATCACGCTGTAAATGGCAGGTTACAGCGAGCTTACGCTTTGCTCTGCTGTAAGTACCACAGAAACATTACGGAAGTGTCGGGATTGTGAATAGACATCCTGTCCTGTCTGGAGGGAATGTCTATTCGCTGTCTAAACACTTCAGTAATGTTAATGTGTCAGTATAAGACAGCACATAGTGAACAACGTAGGATCACTATGTACTGATTATATGAATGGAGAGAAGTGTATGATGCTGATTGGTCACCGATTGGTCAGCGTCATACACTCCTCTGTACAACGCCCACTTGGTCAATAGTAATAACACGCACAGTTATCTATTAAGAAAGTAATTAGCATAAAGCTAAAATCGCTAATAACGTGGTAAAAATAGATTGTTTTTCTAAATAAAAAGCATTACTGTCACCTACATTATAGCGGCCATCTCTTTATGTAGGCGATAGGGCACTTATAATGTGGTGACAGAGCCTCTTTAAAGAGAACCTTTCACTACCCCAGACATGTGCACCATGTTATAGGTGCTGCCGCACCGACTCTTGGGCACTTTGAATCAGCAGTCTAGCCTCCGCCGTTCTGGAGATATAGGTGGCGTTATGATTGGCACGCGATATGTAAATTAGCCCCTGTACTGTCAGTGGGGTGTTCCTGGACATAGAAAGGGCAGGAGGACTGACCAATTAGCTGCGGACAGTGTCAGAGCGGCTTCTGCTGTGTCATCTCTCTCGCGAGATCAGTGTATCACGCCCCCCTGTCCTTTTCATGTCCAGGAATGTCCTACTGACAGTACAGGGGCTAGTTTACATATTGGCCACCAAAAATATTGGCACCAATATCTCCAGAACGGCGGAGGATAGACAGGTAATTCAAAGTGCTCCAGCGTCTGTGCAGCAGCGCCTATAACATGGTGCACTCAGCTGCACATGTCTGGGGTAGTGAAAGGTTCTCTTTAAGTATTCTAATCCAATGCTTCTTCTGTTATTTGCTTTGTCGTTTGCTTTTATTACTACATCTTTTATGTTACTAGTGACAAACATTGATTCCTGGTCGGGTGTCATAAGCATTTCATGAAATTCTAACAGATATGGAGAAGTCTTATATTATTATTTTTTTTTTTTAGCCTTAGGAACCAATCCTCAAAGACCCGTTGTTAACCAGAGATCTGGGATAATTCTTTATATGTTAAGTCTAGTAAATGGCACAACATTTAATAATTGATGGTTCTTGCAGAAAGTCTGCAACCACAACATCTGTTTCTACAGAGCTTAGCAGCAGTAAAATACTCCGTCATGATGGTTTCCAGTCCTTTACCTCCACCTAGTGTTTTATCGTAATGTTCACATGTTCACCTCCTAGTTAAGGACTGTACTATTTTCTATACACTGCATTTATCTATATGCTCTTTCATGTGGTCTGTTCTATGGTTTCTTTTAGGTGTCTGGAATCCAATCATATATCTCTAACATTTGGTAGCTAGCGAGTTGTGACCTCAATGTCTCCCTATCGAAAACTTGGTAGAGAGCAACCTAGTGATGATCACCAAAAAATCCTTTTGAGTTTGACAATGACCTTGTTTACCATAGGAAAACATTGAGTTTGTGGGAATTTAGCATGATCAGCTTTTAGGTGTCAATAATATATAGTGTATATATATGGTCAGCTACAGTATTTATATTGCAGTATTTTATTTTATTTTTTCAATCTCTACTGTTTAAGCCGCCTATTGCAACTCAATTCTATATACAATATGGTCTGCATCTCTGGATTTCCTTTCCTCCATCAATGTTGCCTAGAAACTACAGCCCCCTGTCCCCTACCGTCCTATTATTAGCCACTTAAATCGGTTGATAATGCCCATTAGTAACTACTTTTAGCACCTACTACAGAGAATTAATGTTTACCAAGTGTTATAATTGGTATATAAACATATGGGTGGAATACATCGAACCCTGATTCTGGGTATGTGCCAGTAAGCAACTGGTAAACAACATGTGAAAATACACCTGCCACATTGAAAGGGATTATTTATACTAAATGCTTCTCTCCTTCTCTCAAACAGAAATTGGGAAGTGATGTTGGCAGTAAAGACTTATTGGAGGTTGAGAAAGCAGATGGAAGTGGAGCAGGTTTGTTCAGTTTAATGACTATATAGATTATATCATAAATCGGCAAACATATTACAACACACCATTTAAGACCGGTCATTGACTCCATCCACCCATTTGACCATTTCAGACGTGTAATGTCCCTGTACTGTTTTTGCTTTGCACTCGTGATGTCATTTGACAACATTTAGATGTTGATCTTGATTACTTGGATTTGCACATAACTTTTGACCTATGTCTCTCTTTGATGTCATATTAACCCTATAGTATCATTCAACTAGCTTCTTCATCTGTAGTTATGATAAGTGTGTAATTTGTTAATGTTTGTATAAATACAATGACCCGATCTGTTTTAATTTTTTTAGTTCCCAAATTCACCATGACCAGAGGTGATTCTACTAATTCTTGTCCAGAAAAAAGCATCAAATGTGAAGTCAAGTCAGAAGGCAGTGTACGTTCCAAGAGTTCTTCTAGTACACCAACCAGTCCAAAACCTCCTCTTCAGTCCTCCAAACCTGTCCTAACAGCGCGCCCTACTGTGCCTCAAAAGCCCAGAAGTGGTTCCCGCACTGGTAAGAACAGTTTTCTTACTTAGAAATACAGTCATTCAATTCACTTGCAAATAAATCAGATTTGTTTGTCTGAAGCGTAACACTGGACTATGGTATACTGGACTATGGTGTAGGGACTTTTATATTGACCAATCCGTAGATCGTAAAGTTTTGATTACCGGCACCACCAGCTGTTCTATAGGGGACGCTGCGATGAACGCCACCACCTCTACATTTTTTAACAGGCACAGCGCCGTACGCTTCCATAGCGGCTGTTTATGGAATTGTAGTTCTCTTCAGCCCGGTCTCATTGCCTTTAATGGGACCGGAGCTGCCATTCTAGGCATAGCCACCACGGCAGAGGCCATAGCCAATCTGTGCGGGAGCCGGGAGTCGGACTCCCACCGATCCGATAACGATGATCTAAAGGATAAGCCACCAATTTAAAAGTCCTGGAGAACCCATTTAAGTATCTTTTAATAGGGAGAAACTGTCGTTGAGGTTACATCAAAGATATGAATTGCTGCTTGGGATCTTGAGTTTAACCCCTTCCCGACATCCGATGTATATATACGGCAGAGGTTGGGTGGGGGACTATGCAGCGGGCTCACAGGCTGAGCCAACATCATAAGTTTCTGTCAGCTGTTTGAAACAGCCGACACTTTAATGTAACGACTATCCCATTAATTTAACCCCTAGCTGCATCTAAGCCGTTAGAACCAGGGGGTAGCCCTCTGTGACGTTGTCGCTCCTCCCTGTGACACGATTGTGGGTTGCCGATGGTAGTCATGGCAGCCTGGGGGCCTAATGAAGACCCCCAGGTCTGATGTTTTTGTACTCCTATTAAGCCATGCCTGAGACAGAGCTTAATGGGAGTATTTGAGAATCGCGATTTACTGAAATACATTAATATTACAGTATATCGTGCAAGCAATCCAACGATTGCTGGTTCAATTCCCCTAGTGGACTAATAATAATAAAAAAGTTAAATACTGCTAAAAATATAAAAAGTTTAAAAAAAATTATAATTTCCCCCTAAAGAAATTTTTTAAAAATAACATAACTGGTATTCCCATGTCCGTAAAAGTCAGAACTACAGCTCGCCTCGCAAAAAATACCGCTCAATCTACGTAAAAATAAGAGTTATGGCTTTCCGAATAGGACGACACAAAATATATTTTATTTTTAACAACTAGTTTTTCCTTAAAAAAGGACTAAAATATATAAAAGAAAACTATAAATTTGGTATTACCGTAATTTTATTGACCCCCAGAATAAAGTTAACATGTTGGTTTTACCGCACGGTGAACACTGTAAAAAACAAAAAAAAACAAAAAACTTTTTTTTTCCCATTTCACCCCACAAAGAAACTTCCTCCAGTTACCCAGTGCATTATATTGTACAATAAATGGTTTTTCGAAAAAACTACAACTTGTCTCGCAAAAAAACTAGCCCTCATATGGCTATATCGACTGAAAAATAAAAAATGTATGGCTTTTGAGGAGGAAAAAGGGAAAATGAAAATAAAAAAAAATGGCTGTGGCGGAAAAGGACTAGGAAAACATTTGTAATCATTTAGAAAAGACCGGTGAGTTCTCGTGACATGTCTGTTTTAGTAAATATTTGGATTTTCCATGGAATAACAATTCTGGAATATCTTTTCTTAGAAATCTATGTTGTGCCGTTCCTCTGTTATTCCTCCTGGAAATGTATGAATAAATTGACAATTGGGTGTCACCATTGCCCTTGTTGATAGGGTGTGTCCGTACACAATCTGGCACGGTTAGTCTAGAACTGTCCAATCAGTGCTATGTAAGGACACACCCTATTGGCAAGGGGAATGGTAACACCCAGTTGACATTTACTGGAGTAATAACAAGAACAGGATAATGCAGAGTTCTAAGACAAGATGCCCCAGAATTTTTATATAATGGGGAATGCAAGTATTTACTAAAATAGATGTGTCCTGAGCGTTGCACGATATGTGAGCATTACTCCGTTGTTACTGTTGTACAGTATTGCCATTATATAGTATTAATTATATTACATTGTACTATGTTCACAGAAGAAATCCCTGAATCTCCATCTGGACCTTGTTCCCCTAAAACCACCATTCTTCCTTCTGTTCTGAAGAGGGCCCCATCAGAGAAGGAGCGAGATGGACCCAGCAGCCCACAACCCTCTTCCAGGCCGCCTGATGAAGGTATGATTGGCTGCATACAGAACGAAGACTTTTATTCTGTTATTTTTCTCTTCTAGAATCTCCAGGTGTCTTGTTATATTTACCTTTCCAACCATTTTTTAGAATAAAAAAAAAAGATACGTTATAAATAGTCTTGGTTAGAAATCTTCTGATCCTGCATGATTTTGTCTGTTAGACTTTTGCTTCAAATAATTCCACCAATGAGATTGGAAATGATTTATATGTTGCTATATAAAAAGAAAAGTTGTGAGCTCCACTGCAGACTGGGAATGAGTGAATTTATATTTAATTTAGACTATGTTCACATGTCACAGGGTTTTCCTATGGCAAATTTCAGCTTAAATTTTTCATAAAATCCATACCAAAAATCTGAATTTGACACATTTCTGCCGCGTATTGGCCAGCGAATCTGCACACGGGTTATCCCCATTGTAATTCAATAAAGCTAATCCATGGATTTTCAGCACAGAATTCACATTAATGTTTTTCTGAGTGTGCAAATTCTGGCGCCGCGTAATGTGAGCGGATTCTGTCAGGATTTAGGCGCAGAATGTTCGCCTTAATCTTAATGGAATCTTGACTGTGGGAAAATTTAGATACATACCAACGGTTTCAGTTGTATAGCATGCTGGCATTACAAAACAACATGCCATATGCTGGTAAAAAGCAGGAAGCTCTGTAAATAAAAACTCACCATGAAACAGCTGCGTGTGAATGGAGAATGATTTTCCTATTCAGTCTCCGCTAAGATCAGTTTTTTCTACAAAACTAATTAGAAATAAAATATGCCAAAATACTGAAAATAGGCACCTACGGGAAGACCATTCCCACTCGTGTTCTAAATGGCTGAGGCCACTGGGACATGACCCTTATGATGGATATTTATGGTGTTTAGCAGTTCTACATCTATGAGCATTAGGAGCATCACAATTGCTTTATTATTTCTTGAAGACCATTCTGTACGCTATATTTACAGTAGGAAAGTGACGTTATTTTTTTACTTGGTGTAATTGTTTCAGACACTTGGTGGCGCTCTATGTTCAGCATTCCCACCACATATTTCCTGCGCAGAAATGTATAGACAATAAAGCGGATGCTGGGAGCATTTCCATTAGGACAGAGCTACTGTATGTACTGTAAAATAGAACTGACAACGCTGACTGTTACATAAACTTATGTGTCATTTATAAACATTATTTACTAAAAAAAATGTTTTAAAGAGGCTCTGTCTCCAGATTTTGCAGCCCCTATCTGCTATTGCAGCAGATCGGCACTGCAATGTAGATTACAGTAACGTTTTTATTTTTAAAAAACGAGCATTTTTGGCCAAGTTATGACCATTTTCGTATTTATGCAAATGAGGCTTGCAAAAGTACAACTGGGCGTGTTGAAAAGTAAAAGTACAAGTGGGCGTGTATTATGTGCGTACATCGGGGCGTGTTTACTACTTTTACTAGCTGGGCGTTCTGATGAGAAATATCATCCACTTCTCTTCAGAACGCCCAGCTTCTGGCAGTGCAGATCTGTGACGTCACTCACAGGTCCTGCATCGTGTCGGCACCAGAGGCTACAGTTGATTCTGCAGCAGCATCAGCATTTGCAGGTAAGTAGCTACATCGACTTACCTGCAAACGCCGATGCTGCTGCAGAATCATCTGTAGCCTCTGGTGCCGGTGTCCTCGCTCGTCTGACACGATGCAGGACCTGTGAGTGACGTCACAGCGTGATCTCTCGAGAACACGCTGTGTCTGCACTGCCAGAAGCTGGGCGTTGTGAAGAGAAGTGGATGATACTTCTATACACAACGCCCAGCTAGTAAAAGTAGTAAACACGCCCCGATGTACGCACATAATACACGCCCAGTTGTACTTTTACTTTTCAACACGCCCAGTTGTACTTTTGCAAGCCTCATTTGCATAAATACGAAAATGGTCATAACTTGGCCAAAAATGCTTGTTTTTTAAAAATAAAAACGTTACTGTAATCTACATTGCAGCGCCGATCTGCTGCAATAGGAGATAGGGGTTGCAAAATCTGGTGACAGAGCCTCTTTAAAGCAGCTAACTTTGGGGAAGTCTGCACTTGGAATTTGTTACACAGCTGGCCTAATATAGTAGAAATGGTGTGACCAGTAGGATGATGAACTACACGTAAGCGGGTGACTGGCACGATTATAGACCCCTTATCTGTGTGCAATTATTATACTAAGCCGCCCCTCCTGAACGCAGGATGGCTTCTCTCCTATATGACTAGGGTTACACTATGCTGCCACTTCCATGTATCTATGGGAGAGATAGTGACCTTGTGACCATTGCAGAAAAAAAAAATCTGACACTGTTGGAAATTTTGCTCTAGTCTATAACATTGTGTCTTGTTTGAATCTGCTGGGATCTGGTATTTTAACCTTCTCTTATATCCGTGTCTATGGTCTCTTTCTCTCTATGAAGCTCCCATTGTGTGGTAAGAGCAAAAATGCTATGGTTAGGTCATATTTTAATATTGTCTGGCATGTGACTTACTACAGAAGGGTATGGCAGTCTCGTTTAATAATGTTTTTCCGTGATTTTTCCAGCGGCACGTCCAACAACTCCATCTGATTCATCACCAAAAAAGAATCACAACCAGTCTCCAGACGGACAAGAGCTAAAGTCAAGGTCATCAAGTAAAGATTCTCATCAACGCAGCAAATCCAGTGACTCCGGAGAGGAGGCCGATAAAGAATTTGTTTTTATTTAAACTTCTTAGACATTCTGTAACATTACCTTGAATTTCTTTTACTTTCAATGTTAAGTTAGTATGATTTCTTTGACCAGTACTACGCTCCTGTCGTCTTTGCATATCTTTGTCCTCCAGTTTGCGAATGCTCAACACTCCCCAAGGCAATGGTTCAGTTGACTTTAACGGTTTACCAAGTACTTGTAGATTAAGAAGGTACAACGGTCAGCAGCCTCATGTCTTTTCTGTATTTAAGCCGCAGCACATTGTAATAGAGCACACGAAGGAAAAATGATTTGTATAAATGGTAAATACCTTTCTCTAAGTACATATATAAATATATATATGATGATCGGATCAACTTTTTACATCCTCTGGTAGGATTTTTGTCTCCATCTTGTGCTTGTACATAAACTAATACTTTCATGCACTTAAGGAAAAGCACAGGCACTGAAACCCCTTGAAGACACAATAAACTGAAACTTTTTAATGGAATGAATAGACAGATGCAACGTATATAATTTGGTTTAATAATGTCTGAGATGCCGTCCTAGGTTTTAACATTTTGATTTTGCTTTATTATACCATTCTTGAAAGGAAAGGACTAACTCATGTAAATAAATAGAGGGAAAAAATCTTTTTGACAATACAGTAACATAAATATTCACTTATATTACAGGTTATGAGGGTTTTATCTATATGTATATTTGTATCAATAAAACAATTTTACAACTTTACTTTTCTGCCTTGTAATTAATAGTTCTTGGCATATCATGCAGTAAAATTATATAATGTATATGATTATTTTATATAAATCTTCAAATATCTGTAACATCCACCTGCCATCCTACAATGTCAAACTGTAAAAAGCAAAGTGTCATAGGCTCTATTCGCAATGACGTCATGGCTTCTGTTTTTACAGGATCCATTATAGATCTGTTATGATCTCTAAGGATTTTTTTTTTACACCAGTTGACCTATAATGGTTCCATTACGTATCCATTATTTTACTTGATGGAATAATACAGCTTGCTACACTATTCTGACCATCAAGAAACAATGAATACAAGTTTGAACAAAGCCTTATGTGCTCTATATATCTCAGCTTCCTGAACGCTTGTGGATGTGACAACATGAGGGTGAGATCAGGGCCAGCCTTTTGTTGTAAGATGCCCTGTGTGGTACGTTCTCTTGCCCCCTCATATTGTTTGGAGTCAAAAAGTGTAAAAATAACCATACTATACAGTGTACTCAACAGACAGACTGGTACCCCAATAACAGTGCCATACTTTGGTCAAATAGCACTTCCATACATTTGCCTAAATAACAATGCTCTACAGTACCACCACCATACACTACAAAAAAATATATACTGTACAGTACCTATGTAACTGTGCCACAGAATGTCAATGCTACAATGCAAGGCTCAAATGAGATCACTATACCGTGCCCAAAGAATACCAACAAACCACTCCCTACATAAAGTAATCTTATAACAGTGCTATACAATTCACAGTCTTCACGAGTCTTTTGTGCCAGGCAGTTTATGCACCCGCTTAAGCACGGCCAGCTGATGCACCCTTGCGACCGCACGGCCAGCCGTGAGTGGGGTATTGGCGTAAACTACTGTGAATTTTTACGTTTTGAGTGGAATTGGGCTTCAAAGAAACTTTTTTAAAGTCCATTAATAAACATTTGTGGTTTGCAATAGTTGGGTCTGTTTTAATTTATGGCATTGGAATATTGATACATTAGAAAATACTTACTGGTGGTAAGACCACTCTGACTTTTCTTCTGCTCAAAGATACAGAGCAGTGGAGGTTGCACAATGCCAGATCTGCCACACCAAGATTTTCACCTGATTAAATGGGTTTGTAATAAAAATTAGATTCTGAAGGAATTATTAATCCTAACCATATCATATAGACTAGTATACAGGATAACACATTTTAATATCGCCTATTACTTGTGAGTTTTTACATTTCATAAACAGTGGGTCAGAGATATTGAACAGTCATGAGGTTGGGGAATCCTAGCTCCTGACTGGCGTTATAAAACTTCATTTTATAGATTATGTATATGCAAATTCGCAATCCCAGAACTAGTTTTATAAGACTGAAAAAAGTCAGATCATCTGGATGTGTCTGTATCATTATGGTAGAACACAACCATTATGTTTACACAGAGCGTTTTCAGGCGTATTTCGGGGCGTTTACGCCTCAAAAAACACCTTGAAAAATGGATTCTGAACGCCTACAAACATCTGCCCATTCATTTCAATGGGAAATACGGCGTTCTGTTCCGATGGGGCGTTTTTTTACGCCTAGTTTTCTAAAAACACCCCCGAAAAAGAAGTGCATGTCACTTCTTGGGAACGTTTTTGGAGCAGTTTTTCATTGACTCTATAGAAAAACAGCTCCAAAAACGTCTGTGAAAATCGCAAGTGGCTTAAAAAAACGTCTAAAAATCGGGAGCTGTTTTCCCACGAGGTCATTACCTCCGTAATTGACGGATGTATTTCGGCCGCAAGTACCGGACCGAACACAGTGCAGGGAGCCGGGCTCCTAGCATTATACTTATGTACGACGCTAGTAGTCGCTGCCTCGCTGCCGGACAACTGTTCCGTACTGTAATCATGTTTTCAGTACGAGACAGTTGTCCGGCAGCGAGGCAGGGACTCCTAGCGTCGTATATAACTATTATGCTAAGAGCCCGGCTCCCTGCACTGGGTTCGGTTCGTTTCGGTACTTGCGGCCGAAATACGTCCGTCAATTACGGACGTAATGACCTTGTGTGAACATACCCTTACTCTGAACAATGAAAATTGGATTTTGCTATGTGTTTTATAAATAAAATTATATAGGATATTTGCATGTCATGAAAACGCCATATTGGCTGGAGATTGAAAAAAACACCACCAACCCTTGAATCTCTGCTCCATTTAAAAAAAAAGAAAAAAGTATGTCCTGAGTGAGTATTGCATCATGTTTTGCGTGCAGATGGTGTGGTTATAGCACACTGGGAACTCAAGGGATCCTTAAAAGTGGAAATTGGGTTTTCAAATTATTTTTTGGGGGATTGAAGATTGCCGCAAGCCTCATACAAATAACAAAGCTATGTTATTTCCTGTTATCACAGGAAAGACAGCGGGAGCTCAGGGAGTTAAATGCATGGCTGAAGTCTTGGTGTAGAGGAGAAGGATTTGGGTTCCTAGAGCACTGGGCTGACTTTTCATTGGGGTACAAACTGTATTCTGCAGATGATTTGCACCTAAATGGAAGGGGGTCCGCTGTGCTGGGGGAGAGAATTCTAGCTGGGGTGGCGGAGTATTTAAACTAGGGCTGAGGAGGGAGGTCAATGTAGAAAAAAAAGGGGTAGCCAGGTTAGAGAGGGGCCAGACTATATTGGTGGGGGGAGAAACAGAATGTGGGGAGAGGACTAGACAACAAGATAAGGAGATCCTTTCGTTACAAAACATCAGTGTAAATAAAAAGGCCCGATTAATGTCAAATCACATTTCTGATAATAAAAGTGAAAAACTCACAGGCAAGTTAAAGTGTATGTTCACAAATGCCAGAAGTCTAGCAAGCAAAATGGGGGAGCTGGAGGCCTTGATACTGGAAGAAAATATAGATATAGTTGGTGTTGCTGAAACATGGCTGGACTCTTCACATGACTGGGCTGTAAATCTACAGGGTTTTACACTTTTTCGGAAAGACAGGACAAATAGGAAAGGTGGTGGTGTATGTCTGTATGTGAGAAATGATATGAAGGCGAGTGTGAAAGAGACAATAGTCGGTGAAGACTGTGAGGAGGTTGAAACCTTGTGGGTGGAACTAGAAAGGGAGGTAAACACTGAAAAAAGTACTTTTGGTGTAATCTATAGACCCCCCAATATAACTGAGGAGATGGAAGGTCAGCTATATAAACAGATGGAGCGGGCTGCACAGGCGGGTACTGTAGTGATAATGGGAGATTTTAATTTCCGGGATATTAATTGGTGTCATGGTTCAGCTTCAACTGCAAAGGGGAGACATTTCCTCAACCTGTTGCAGGAAAATTTTATGGGCCAGTTTGTGGAAGACCCGGCTAGAGGTGAAGCTCTGTTGGATCTGGTCATTTCTAATAATGCAGATGTTTTTGGGAATGTCAAGGTTCGTGAAAACCTCGGTAACAGTGATCATAATATAGTTACATTTTACCTATACTGTAAAAAACAAACGCAGGCTGGGAGGGCAAAAACATTTAATTTTAAGAAAGCCAATTTTCCCAGGATGAGGGCGGCAATTCAGGATATAGACTGGGAAGAACTAATGTCAAATAATGGGACAAATGATAAATGGGAGATTTTCAAATCTACTTTGGGTAATTATAGTGCAAAATTTATTCCTATAGGTAACAAGTATAAACGACTCAAATTAAACCCCACATGGCTTACACCTTCTGTGAAAGGGGCAATACATGACAAAAAAGGGCATTTAAAAAATACAAATCTGAGGGTACAGCTGTAGCCTTTGTAAAATATAAAGAGCTTAATAAAATCTGTAAAAATGTAATAAAATTAGCAAAAATACAAAATGAAAGGCAGGTGGCCAAGGATAGTAAAACAAATCCCAAAAAATTCTTCAAGTATATAAATGCTAAAAAGCCAAGGTCTGAACATGTAGGACCCCTAGATAATGGTAATGGGGAGTTGATCACAGGGGATCAAGAGAAGGCAGAGTTACTAAATGGGTTCTTTAGCTCTGTATATACAACTGAAGAAAGAGCAGCTGATGTAGCCGGTGCCAGTGCTGTTAATATATCAGTTGATATACTGAATTGGATGAATGTAGAGATGGTCCAAGCTAAATTAAATAAAATAAATGTGCACAAGGCCCCGGGACCAGATGGGTTGCACCCTAGAGTTCTTAAAGAGCTTAGTTCAGTTATTTCTGTCCCCCTTTTCATAATATTCAGAGAATCTCTAGTGACTGGTATAGTGCCAAGGGACTGGCGCAGCGCAAATGTGGTGCCTATTTTCAAAAAGGGCTCTAGGTCTTCCCCAGGTAATTATAGACCAGTAAGCTTAACATCCATCGTGGGGAAAATGTTTGAGGGGCTATTGAGGGACTATATACAGGATTATGTGACAATAAATAGCATTATAAGTGACAGCCAGCACGGTTTTACTAAGGACAGAAGTTGTCAAACTAACCTAATCTGTTTTTATGAAGAGGTGAGCAGAAGTCTAGACAGAGGGGCCACTGTGGATTTAGTGTTTTTGGACTTTGCAAAGGCATTTGACACTGTCCCCCATAGATGCCTAATGGGTAAATTAAGGACTATAGGTTTAGAAAATATAGTTTGTAATTGGATTGAGAATTGGCTCAAGGACCGTATCCAGAGGGTTGTGGTCAATGATTCCTTCTCTGAATGGTCACCGGTTATAAGTGGTGTACCCAGGGTTCAGTGCTGGGACCACTATTATTCAACTTATTTATTAATGATATAGAGGATGGGATTAATAGCACTATTTCTATTTTTGAAGATGACACCAAGCTATGTAATATAGTTCAGACTATGGAAGATGTTCATGAATTGCAAGCAGATTTAAACAAACTAAGTGTTTGGGCGTCCACTTGGCAGATGAAGTTTAATGTAGATAAATGTAAAGTTATGCATCTGGGTACCAACAACCTGCATGCATCATATGTCCTAGGGGGAGCTACACTGGCGGATTCACTTGTTGAGAAGGATCTGGGTGTACTTGTAAATCATAAACTCAATAACAGCATGCAGTGTCAATCAGCTGCTTCAAAGGCCAGCAGGATACTGTCGTGTATTAAAAGAGGCATGGACTCGCGGGACAGGGATGTAATATTACCACTTTACAAAGCATTAGTGAGGCCTCATCTAGAATATGCAGTTCAGTTCTGGGCTCCAGTTCATAGAAAGGATGCCCTGGAGTTGGAAAAAATACAAAGAAGAGCAACGAAGCTAATTAGGGGCATGGAGAATTTAAGTTATGAGGAAAGATTGAAAGAATTAAACCTATTTAGCCTTGAAAAAAGACGACTAAGGGGGGACATGATTAACTTATATAAATATATTAATGGCACATACAAAAAATATGGTGAAATCCTGTTCCTTGTAAAACCCCCTCAAAAAACAAGGGGGCACTCCCTCCGTCTGGAGAAAAAAAGGTTCAAGCTGCAGAGGCGACAAGGCTTCTTTACAGTGAGAACTGTGAATCTATGGAATAGCCTACCGCAGGAGCTGGTCACAGCAGGGACAGTAGATGGCTTTAAAAAAGGGTTAGATAATTTCCTAGAACAAAAAAATATTAGCTCCTATGTGTAGAAATTTTTCCTTCCCTTTTCCCTTCCCTTGGTTGAACTTGATGGACATGTGTCTTTTTTCAGCCGTACTAACTATGTAACTATGTAACTATGTGAACAGAGGCTTACAGTACCACAGGGAGTCCCTACAGTTCTGTGTGCCACCCTATGGTGCCATAATACAACATTGTATTCTACCCTAGAAGCAATACAGAACATTTTTTTCTCATGTGTTTTATATGAATCTATGGGTGCATTGTGCAAAAACGTCTTAAAGCAATGCTCTGGTCCCAGGACAAAATTATAAATGCGATGGAGTATATGAAGTTATATTACCCTGTGCCCTCCAGTTGTGACCCTCTGCCGTGGATCCACCGCAGGATCACTGGAGGGCACCAGGTAATATTGCTCCATATACCCCATCATTTTTAAAATGTCGCGGAACCGGAGGGTTGCTTTAAGGTGGTAGTTTAAGAGCCGTTTTAAACAGAAGACAATAATGATTTTGAATACTTTTTAAGGTAGACCTCCTCCAAGAAAGACTTACATTTTAGGTTTTGCATCTATTATCACAATTGGCTGCATTTTCCCTTGTAATATGAAAAAAATAAATGGAAAAAAACCTCAAAAGCAAAACTTTGCCTGATAAAATCTTGTGTTGGATAGATAATCTGCCACCAGATAAATAGCTTTGGAAGGGTGTTTAAGTAATTTGGGTTTTATTAATACACATGCCTCTACATCAAGCAGCTTCATACTGTGCAGCATGCGTTTACTTTATCGTACTCCATAATTAAAGACAAGAAAGGTCCAGGAAAGGAAAGGAAACCCATCCTAATGAGTGAAAAGTAACACATGGAAGAATTATACAATGCCCCTTGAAGCTTTGTGACAAAAGCGAATGTCAGGATTGATGAACCAATAGCTAGCCTATTAAAAGGGAAATGTTCGAGCAAATTATGTTTTTATTCATTCATTGCTGTGATAAATAGCGGGATCAGTCATTACTCACTAAATACAAATTCATTATTACATAGCAATACATTAAATTACAAGCTGACCCATTTACTCTTTGGTTACAAATTTCCTGTTTGCATCATGTTTTCTTCATGGATAATGTTTTAATGGGCTAAATGGAAAAAAATATTCAAATCCTATCTTCACTGCGTCTTTAGCTCTAAAAATAATTAAAATTAGTTTTCTGATTAAGGTTGAAGTCTAGTAAAACTTTGAGGAATTAAATTTAAAGAGAATATAGGAATGAGTCTCTTGGACAATCCCTTTTGATGACCCCGCAGACAAGTTATTTAGCCAATAGAAACGTTTACAGATTAGGGGAGAACTTCCATTTCGACATTCCCTAATTCCTGACATATTAAAAAACGGGGTTGTCTAACGCACACAACCTCTGTAAGAATTTCTGATTTATTTATAAATAATACAGTGCTCTCTCAAGTTACAATGTCAATCCGTTCCAAATAGTACAGAGCCACCGGGGACCCTGTGTACAGCCATAGCGACTCCGTGCACGCAGCACTGCTGCCAATTACCAGTTGTGGGTAGAAAATATCTGAAACCGGGATTGAGAATAGTATTGTGCATTCTAGCCTTGTCTTTGCTCTTAGGTCAGCCTTATTTATTAGATTCATCCTTGTCAAATCACTGACTTCAAGTTTCAGACTACATAAAAAACTGTTTGAATAGCAGAAAACATATTACGTATATCTATAACTATATAAAACTGAGCTAACAAAGGCAGATAATATTCCCTGGAATATCACACACACAAATATATTGATGGCATCTGCCAATACACAAAAGGTCAGACTACAGGTTCTTTAAATTTGTAAAACAATAAAGTAAAAGGATGATCAGCATTTTTGTTTGTGTAAAATGCACCCACGTGGGTCACGCAACATTCCTTGGTTCCCCATTTAAGACAAAAATGCTTCCAAATGCTTGTTTGCTAATGGTGTTAGTCAACTTAATGTCCAGTGGTCTAGTAGAACAACTACTGCTGCACACTTCTTAGGTGGCAGCAGTAGTTTTTAAAGCCAAACTCCTACAGATCACTGACATTATTGCCGCACACCTGCCTGGTTCCTGCCTTTTCTGCATAATGCTGGAGGGCAATGGGCTTTCATGCGCCAGCTTTGACATCCACTGCTGCCACCTCCGAACGTGCAGCAGGAGTTGTTTCAACTGTAGGATCTGAACCTTTACTGGACTAACAACCTTAGAAAATGAGTTTTTGAAGATAACAGTTTTTTTAAAATGGAAGACAGGACTTTTAATGTGGAAATGTATGTTTTCAAAAAGACCTTTCAACTATATTTTGCTTGTAAAATAGGCCCACTTGACCCACCATGGTCCTCCAGCAGCAAATCTTTCAGCCACTACAGAGAAACTACAGAGCTCTCAAACATTATGGTGAACAGGCAGCAGTACAGGGCAGGTGACAAAAATGTCAGTAATTTATATGACTAACCAAAACTTCAGAACACTAACTGAAGAGGGGGCTTCCCCTGTAAGTGCTGGAACTTAGTGGACGAACACCCCTAGAAAACAAGCATTTGAGAGCATTTGTCATTAACAGCGACGCTGGCGCGCTTTGTTCTCTCCTCCTCCCCCGTCCTGCGCCCGTAGAGTGCATAGTGAGCTCATCCTGGTTCTTAAAGGACCAACGTGCACCAGGAATATTGCCCCCATCCTATCCCACTTCCTCGGTGCCTGAACAATGTTGTTTATAACCAAGTGTTAATCTGCGAAGGTTTTGTATCCTGTTCCCTGTGTCTGTGACTATCCTGAGTCCAGTGTCCGTGACCAGTCCTGTGTCCAGTCCTGTATCCTGAGTAGAGCTTTCCGTGACTAGTCCTGCTTCCAATAATCCCGCACAAGCCAGCTTCCAGCTATCTAGTGTCATGCCCATGGCCGCAGGCCATCAGGATCACTCACCTCCTGATGGCCGCAGCCATGGATCTGTGAGTGCTGGTTCCCATTTCCTCCTCTTGAGACGCCAGCTCTCACATCCGCTTCTCCCGGCCGGGTCCTGTAGGGTGTGCGCGCATGCTAGTGCCCGCTCTTAAAGGGCCAGCGCGCGCACCTGAGTTAAAGTACAAAATTAGCCCATGAGCACCCTGGACTACAAGAGGGGCCCAGCCCCTTCCTGCATTGCCTGAGCTTGGTTGTCGTTAGCCTAGTTTGTCTCTGCAAATGGTCTCCTAGTGTCTTCCAGTTCCCAGTGTTTCCCTTTCCTGCTACCTGTATCCTGTGCTGTCCTGGTCAAGTACCGGATTGAGTTGAAGTCGTGCTGTGCTGTGCTGTGTACCACGCCTGTCCTGTTACACCACACCTGGTGTCCGCCTGCTGCCAAAGTCCCTTCCGAGCCTGCCTCGCTACTGTCTGAAGCTACCACAGGTGCACCTATACGAACTATAGACTGTTACCAGTGTCCTGTTGGCCAGCTGCCATTCCATTAAGGCGGTACGGCCCAGTGGGTCCACGTACCTAACGTGACATCTAGCACAAGCCTGTTTCAGGCTATCCGGCACAAGCCTGCATCCAGCTATCCAGCAAAAGCCTGCTTCCAGTAATTCGGCAACAGCCTGCTTCCAGTAATCCGGCACCATGGTGCTATCAGGGTACCATCTGACTGTCCTATATCTGTCGGGCCAGCAGCTACTCTGTTATGGCGGAGTAGCCCAGTGGGTCCACATACCCAGTGGGCATCAAAAATGGTCTTCAAAACATACATTTAGTTGTGCTTTATCTATATCCAAAGCACATCAGAGCTAATTATATAGAAACAAGACACATTGGGGTAGATTTAGTAATACTGTGTAAGATTTAGACAGTGTAAACAAAGATTAGGCAGTCAGACAAGGCGCCAAATTGATCACAGTTCTGCATGCTGTATGAGATATTTGGCTCATCTTGCTTGACCTGTTAGACACTTTTCTCTTCCTTATACTACCTTTGATTTGATTTATTTGGCAACAGAATTTTGTGCCAGATTTTTGGCGCACTTTGGAACATTTAAGCCACACCTGCTTTTTGCGAAACCACGCCTCATTCTTAAGGCACTTTTTAAAATTGTCTAATGTGGCACGAAGTCCTGTTTTTTTTGCATTTGCTTAATAAATAGATCTAAATCCTGACGTGACATTATGTGCCAGAAATGCGACATATTTTGGCGCATTTTACGATATATTCTAGACAAGCACACATTAGTAAATCTGCCCCATTTTAAGTACCTAAAATTACTCTGCCAATCACCCACAAAACCTGGGCAACTTTGTTTTTTGTATTATTGTGTTCTTTTACCAAGTCTCTGATTCTCAGTCTTGTGAGAGTTGGCATGACACTGAGCAGGTGTTAATATTTGGAATTTAGCTTGATTTTATGCATTCACATTGTGGGGGATATATTTGGAACTTAAAACTGCTATTATATCACTAGGTGAGTATTTCTTTCACACGGTGTACAGGACATCTAAAAGTGAAAAGGCTGGGCAAATGTATATTAAATCTCTAATAATTCCTATCCATAAAATAACATGTTTATCTGATGGAGATAAGGTTATCAAATTAAATGATCTTTTAGTGTTTAGATTGATTAAAAATAAAATCCATATATTATTTTTCCTTCACTAACTAGGATGGTTGGGTTATTTGTTTATGTCATATTCTATGCAGGGATCTAAATATATAGGAGCAAGCTGTGCCCGTGCTACCCACAGCAGGTGCCAGCTGTAATATACAGCCTACATCCTGCTTGTAACGTCTATGACCACGGTCCGTCGTTCTGACTTACCCTTCGATGGCCGTGGGTATGGACATCCGAGTTCCTTGCAGCGTTATCCTCCTGTGAGGCGTCAGCACTCACTTCCAGATATCGAGACTGTCTCCGGAGGGCGCGCGCACCAACACGTGCATGGTCTTAAAGGGCCAGTGCGCGCATAATTGCAGGAAGTCTGAAATCTCGCCCAGGCTGCTCTGGGCTATAAAAGGGGCTCTGCCCTCTTGTTCCTTGCCAGAGCGTTGTTCGTTACCCAAAGTTTGCCTTGCTAATGGTCCCCTAGTGTCTTCCAGTTTCCTAGTGTTCCCTGTTCCTGTATCCTATATCCTGTTCCCGTGCTATCCTGATCTAGTGCTGTGCTGAGCTGTTGCTGTGTTGTGCTGCATTCCACGCCAGTTCTGCTACGCCATGCCTGATGTCTACCTGCCGCCTGGTCCCAGCCGTGCCTGTCTTGCTACTGTCTACATTGCCTCATGTATCCTCTCTGAACTATAGACTCTGTACTATACCTGTTTGGCCAGCTGCCATCCCGCTACGCGGTACGGCCCAGTGGGTCCACACCCCTCAACGTGACACTGCTGCAACGATATACCTCCGATTTCTGTCGTTTAACTGTGATCAATAGTATCTGCGGCATCTAAGTGGTTGACAGAGGAAGGGGATTCTCTCTGTAACCCATCAGGCCCTCGCGAGCGTTCATGGGGTGCTGATGGTTGCTATAGCAACCAGGAAGCCTAACCATGACTACCTCCTCTGCCATGTATGGAAGCCTATTAGGCTGCCTGTCTGTGGAGAAATGTCACAATAAACTGTTGTGCAGTGTAATGCACAGGCGATCAGAAGATCCGGCCTTCAAGTTCTCAAAAAAAAAGTGTTTAAGAAAAAGAAATAAAAGTTTTAAGTAGTAAGTAGTAAAACGTTTTCTTCCCTAATCGAGGCCTTTATAATTGTAAAAGACAACCTAAAATATAAAAATATGATGTTATTTATCCCACACTGTAAATAATAAAAACTACAGCAGAATTGCTTATTTTTAGTCAGTTTCTCTCCCAAAAAATGTAATGGAATAAAAAGTTATCAAAAAGTCACACATACACTACCGTTCAAAAGTTTAGGGTCACTTAGAAATTTCCTTATTTTTGCAAGAAAAGCACAGTTTTTTTTAATGAAGATAACATTAAATTAATCAGAAATACACTCTATACATTGTTAATGTGCTAAATGACAATTCTAGCTGCAAACGTCTGGTTTTTAAGGCAATATCTACATAGATGTATAGAGGCTCATTTCCAGCAACCATCACTCCAGTGTTCTAATGGTACATTGTGTTTGCTAACTGTGTTAGAAGGCTAATGGATGATTAGAAAACACTTGAAAACCCTTGTGCAATTATGTTAGCACCGCTGTAAACAGTTTTGTTGTTTAGAGGAGCTATAAAACTGACCTTCCTTTGAGCTAGTTGAGAATCTGGAGCATTACATTTTTGGGTTCGATTAAACTCTCAAAATGGCTAGAAAAAGAGAGCTTTCATGTGAAACTCGGCAGTCTATTCTTGTTCTTAGAAATGAAGGCTATTCCATGCGAGAAATTGTCAAGAAACTGAAGATTTCATACAATGGTGTGTACTACTCCCTTCAGAGGACAGCACACACAGGCTCTAACCAGAGTAGAAAGAGAAGTGGGAGGCCCCGCTGCACAACTGAGCAACAAGACAAGTACATTAGAGTCTCTAGTTTCAGAAATAGACGCCTCACAGGTCCTCAACTGGCAGCTTCATTAAATAGTACCCGCAAAAACGCCAGTGTCAATGTCTACAGTGAAGAGGCGACTCCGGGATGCTGGCCTTCAGGGCAGAGTGGCAAAGAAAAAGCCATATCTGAGACTGGCTAATAAAAGGAAAAGATTAATATGGGCAAAAACACACAGACATTGGACAGAGGAAGATTGGAAAAAAGTGTCATGGACAGACGAATCGAAGTTTGAGGTGTTTGGATCACACAGAACAACATTTGTGAGATGCAGAACAACTGAAAAGATGCTGGAAGAGTGCCTGACGCCATCTGTCAAGCATGGTGGAGGTAATGTGATGGTCTGGGGTTGCTTTGGTGCTGGTAAAGTGGGAGATTTGTACAAGGTAAAAGGGATTTTGAATAAGGAAGGCTATCACTCCATTTTGCAACGCCATGCCATACCCTGTGGACAGCGCTTGATTGGAGCCAATTTCATCCTACAACAGGACAATGACCCAAAGCACACCTCTAAATTATGCAAGAACTATTTAGGGAAGAAGCAGGCAGCTGGTATTCTATCTGTAATGGAGTGGCCAGCGCAGTCACCAGATCTCAACCCCATAAAGCTGTTGTGGGAGCAGCTTGACCGTATGGTTCGCAAGAAGTGCCCATCAAGCCAATCCAAGTTGTGGGAGGGGCTTCTGGAAGCATGGGGTGAAATTTCTCCCGATTACCTCAGCAAATTAACAGCTAGAATGCCAAAGGTCTGCAATGCTGTAATTGCTGCAAATGGAGCATTTTTTGACGAAAGCAAAGTTTGAAGGAGAAAATTATTATTTCAAATAAAAATCATTATTTCTAACCTTGTCAATGTCTTGACTATATTTTCTAGTCATTTTGCAACTCATTTGATAAATATAAGTGTGAGTTTTCATGGAAAACACAAAATTGTCTGGGTGACCCCAAACATTTGAACGGTAGTGTACCTCGAAATGGTACCAAAAGAAATACATCTCGTCCTGCAATAGAAATCAGCCGTCACGCGGCTCAGTCAATAGAAAAATAAAAATGTTCTGGCTCTCAGAATATGGCGACAGTAAAATATATATTTTTTTTGTTTTGAAAAAAAAAGGTTTTTTTTCTGTAAAAGTAGTAAAACATAAAACAAATATATAAATTTGGAATCACCATAATCATTTTGACACATAGAATGAAGTTAACATGTCCTTTATACTGCACAGTGAATGCCGTAAAATAGGGATAAAAAACAGTTCTGGAATGCTATTTTTTGGTTTCCTCGTCCCTCACATGTAATGGAATAAAAAGTGATAAAAAAATTGCATGTACCCCGATATGGTACTAATAAAAGCTATAGCTTGTCCTGCCAAAAACAGGCACTCACACAGCTCCCTCAATGGAAAAATAAAAAAGTTATGACCCTCAGAATGCAATGATACAAAATGATGGCCCACGCTTATTTACACACAGCAGTTTCTCGCAAAAAAAACAAACACACGTCATCATTTGTTGGACCTTACACGTGGACCCCATAGACGTAGCGAAGATGAGAATGTTTTGGCGCCTTGTGCTGCATATGGGGCTAGTAAAGAAGCCAATGTTTAGGTAATTCTGGAGCGCAGATATTTTGTACAGTACCCTGATTTACCACATAGCCATCTCCCATGGTGCAAAAAGGTTGCTGTGCACATTTAACAGATGGCAAGATATAACGCTTACATGCTATCCCGATGTGCAGGCCAGGTGGGAACATTCTTTCAGTTTCAATATGTGGCTATTAAGGCCCTAATATTTTGGGAACCAGGAAGTGGAGGGCCCAAGCACATTTGCCCCAAAACATCATCATCTCCGCTGGAAGCAAGGCCGTCTGTATTATACTAGGGCAACACTTTCCGAGTGAAGTTCCCCAAACGGCAAACAAGGGAAGGACCCAAAAATGTGCAGAGTGTGTTCAAAAAAGGGGATAAGAATGGATACCATTTATCTGTGTGACACTGGCCTGTGCATGGAGTGCTTCAAAGTGCACCACACATCTATGGAGTCATAATTTTATTATTTATTTACCCCATTTATAACCCACCTAATTATGCCCTGATATACTCCGCAAAGCTTACAAATACTCCACATTATTAATTGAAATACAAGTAAAACCCCAAATAAAAAGTACTCCAAAGAAAATACAGGCTCCAAAAGCCAAATGGTGCTCCTTCTGAGCCTGACAATGTGTCTGAACAGGAGTTTATGTCCACATATGGGGTATTAACAATAACTAACTAACTATTTATGGGATACGTGGCTCCAGTGGCAGGAGCTAGGCATGACATCTGTGTAAAAATGGCAAATATGTGAAAAAATGGCAATTTTCACTCTGCAACATCTATTGAGCACTAATTTCTGGAAAACACCTGTGTAGTCAAAAGGCTCACTACTCCCCTAGATGAATGCCTTAAGGGATTCAGTTTTTAAAATTAGGTCTCTTTTATTATTTCAAATCAGAGCCTCCGCAATTGTGGGCCAATGCTGTGTAAATTGCCAAATTAGACCTCAAATGTGCATAGTGGTCTTTCACTCCTGAGCCCTGTCATATGTCCAGGCAAAAGTTTAGGGCCACATGTAGAGTGTTTTTAAAAAAAAATACAGTAATAATTAGAAAGCTGTCTTTTCACATTGGCACAAGCTGGGCACAATATATTGGACACCAAAAAGGCATATCAATAGAAAAATTGCAATTTTCATTCTCCAACATCTATTGTGCACACACCTGTGGGGTCAAAATGTTACTACACCTCTAGATTAATTTCTAAAGGGGTGAAGTATCCAAAATGGCGTCACTTCTCAGGCGTTTCCACTGTACTGGTACCCAAGGGCAATTCATCATGGCATCCAAAAATCAATCCAGTCAAATCTGAACTATAAATACCTGCCGCATGTCCAAATGGCAGTTTCCTACCACATCTCGGGTATTGTCTTACTGTTTTTTTTTTTTTAAGGGAGGGGTTTAACCCCTTCCCGCTATTGGGCGTAACTGTACGTCCGAAAACCAAGTGAGTTCCCGCACACGGGCGTACAGTTACGCCCTGCAGATAAAGCGAGCACAGGAGCTGTGCGCGCTTTATCTTCAGCGTCTGTCAGCTGTTATACACAGCTGACATGCCGCTGCAATGGCTGCGATGGCTGTTACCGCCGATCGCAGCCATTTAACCCCTTCAATGCGGCTGTCAATGACGTCCGCCGCATTGATGTGGTTGACAGAGGGAGGGAGCTCCCTCTGTAACCCCCGGGCCCCCCGCGATGGATCGCGGGTGGCGATTGTTGCTATGGCAACCAGGAAGCCGTTACTAGGCTTCCTGGTTGCCAAGGTACGGTAGCCTATTAGGTCCTGCCCGAGGCAGGACCTAATACGCTAACTGTCAAATGAAGAATGACAGTTGCGATGCACTGCACTACATAAGTAGTGCAGTGCATCGTACCGGGGATCAGAAGACCAGATCTTCAAGTCCCCAGGTCAGTGTAAAAGAAAACGTGAAAAATGTAAAAAAAAATGTGAAAGAAAAAGAAATAAATAAAAGTTAATAAATAATAAATAAATAAATAATAAAAACAACCTGTTTCCCTGATCAACTCCTTTATTATTAGAAAAAAAATGAAAATATGAAAAAAAAATTATACATAATAGGTATCGCCGCGTTCGGAACGGCCTGATCTATAAAAATATCACATTATTTTTACCGCACGGTGAACACCGTAAATTTTTTTTAATAAAAAACAATGACAGCATTTTATTTTTTGGTCATCTTGTCTCAAAATTTTTTTAATAAAAAGTGATCAAAAAGTTGCAAGTAATGCAAAATGTTACCAATAGAAACTACAGTTCGTCACGCATAAAACAAGCCGTCCCGCAGCGATATCAACGGAAAAATAAAAAAGTTATGGCTGTCAGAATATGGCGACACTAAAACATTATTTTTTTTAGAAAAGAGTATTTTTATTGTGGGAACGTAGTGAAACGTAAAAAAACGATATCAATTTGGTGTCGCTGTAATCGTATCGCCCCGCAGAATAAAGTTAACATGTTGTTTATACTGCACGGTGAACACTGTAAAAAAAATACAAAAAAGAAACGTGCTGGAATGGCTGTTTTTTGGATTCCTCATCTCCCAAAAAATGGAATAAATAGTGATAAAAAAAATCGCATGTACCCCAAAATGGAACAAATAAAAATTACAGCTCGTTCCACAAAAAACGCGCCCTCCCACAGCTCCGTCAACGGAAAAACAACACGTTAGGACTCTCAAAACGCAATGATGCAAAATGATTCTAAATGACGGCCCAGACTCATTTTTAGGTCAGTAGAATTTCACGAAATATCCTACATCGTCATTTGCTGGACCCCACAGGTGGACCCCGTAGACGCAGGGCCTTGTGCGGCTTATAGGGCTAGTGAAGAAGTCAAAGATTAGGCAATACTGGAGCGCAGATATTTTGTATAATACCCAATAAACCCGGCCTGTGTATAAAGGATTGGTTCAAAGCGACCACACCAGTCCATGGATTATTCATTCTCCCCATTATTACATCATCCTATTATGACCTGTTGCACTCCGCCCAGCTTACATATAGCCTGATGTACCCGCACATATTACATATACCCTGATGTACTCCGCCCAGCTTACATATACCCTGATGTACTCCGCCCAGCTTACATATAGCCTGATGTACCCGCACATATTACATATACCCTGATGTACTCCGCCCAGCTTACATATACCCTGATGTACTCCGCACAGCTTACATATAGCCTGATGTACCCGCGCATATTACATATACCCTGATGTTCTCCACAGTTTACATATATCCTGATGTACTCCGCCCAGCTTACATATACCCTGATGTACTCTGCCCAGCTTACATATACCCTGATGTACTCCGCCCAGCTTACATATACCCTGATGTACTCCGCACAGCTTACATATAGCCTGATGGACCCGCGCATATTACATATACCCTGATGTACTCCACAGTTTACATATATCCTGATGTACTCCGCACAGCTTACATATGCCCTGATGTACTCCGCTCAGATTACATATACCCTGATGTACTCCGCCCAGCTCACATATGCCCCCACATTATAAGCTGAAATACAACTAATACACCAAGCAAAATCTGCGCTTCAAAAGCCAAATGGTGGTCCAACTGAGCCTGGCAGTGTACCCAAACGGCAATTTATGACCACATATGGGGTATTCTGGAGAACCCGCTTAACAATTTATGGGATGTGTGTCTACGGTGGTACAAGCTGGGCACAACACATTGGGCACTGAAATAGCATATCTGTGGAAAACAGCCATTTTCAATCTGCAACATCTATTGTTTACTCATTTTTGCAAAACACTTGTGCGGTCAAAATGCTCACTACACCCCTAGATAAATTCTTTGAGGGATCTAGTTTCCAAAATGGGGTAATTTTTCGGGGGTACCACTGTACTGGTACTATAGCTCAATGCAACATGGTGTCAAAAAACAAATCTTATAAAATCTCCACTCCAAATACTAAATGGCGCTCTTTCCCATTAGAGCCTTGCTATGTGTCCAAAT
The DNA here is from genome assembly GCF_050947455.1 of Rhinoderma darwinii. Classification (NCBI taxonomy): domain Eukaryota; kingdom Metazoa; phylum Chordata; class Amphibia; order Anura; family Rhinodermatidae; genus Rhinoderma; species Rhinoderma darwinii. Next base: position 136,711,134 of record NC_134691.1, on the reverse strand, counting down.
ATCAGTTTATGACCACGTGTGGGGTATTTCCGTACTCTGAAGAAGTTGCTTTACAAATGTTATGGTGCTTTTTCTCCTTTATTTGTTGAGAAAATGAAAAATTTTTAACTAATGCTACGTCTTATTGGAAAATAATGTAATTTTTCATTTTCACTGCCCATTTCTAATAAAATATATGAGCCATCTGTGGGGTCAAAATGCTCACTACACCCCTAGATGAATTCCTCAATGGGTGTAGTTTGCCAAATGGAGTCACTTTTGGGTAGCTTCCACTGTACTGCTACCTAAGGGGCTTTGCAAAAGCGACATGGCGCAGAAAAACCAATCCAGCAAAATCTGCTCCCCAAAAGCCAAATGGCGCTCCTTCCCTTCTGAGCCCTGATGTGTATTCATACAGTACTTTATTACCACGTATGGGGTATTTCCGTACTCTGGAGAAGTTGCTTTACAAATGTTATGGTGATTTTTCTCCTTTATTTGATGAGAAAATGAAAATTGTTTACCTAAAGCTACGTCTTAGTGGAAAAAAATTTAATTTTTCATGTTTACTGCCCAATTCTAATGAAATCTATGAAACACCTGGGGTGTCAAAATGCTCACTACACCCCTAGATTAATTCCTCTAGGGGTGTAGTTTCCCAAATGGAGTCACTTTTAGGGGGTTTCTACTGTACTGGTACCTTAGGAGCTTTACAAATGCGACATGGTGCCGAGAAATCAAACCAGCAAAATCTGTACTTCAAAAGCTAAATGGCGTGCCTTCCCTTCTGAGTCCTGCCGCTTCCCCAAACAGAGGTTTATGACCACATTTTGGGTATTTCCGTACTCTGGAGAAGTTGCTTTACAAATGTTGGGGTGCTTTTCAAAATTTCTTTGTTGAAAAAAATAAAAATTTTGAGGTAAAGCTACATCTTATTGGAAAATAATGTAATTTTTCAATTTCACTGCCCAATTCTAATGAAATCTATGAAACACCTGTGTGGTCAAAATGCTCATTACACCCCTAGATGAATTCCTCAAGGGGTGTAGTTTCCTAAATGGAGTCACTTTTGGGGGGTTTCCACTGTACTGGTACCTTAGGAGCTTTACAAATGCGACATGGTGCAGAGAAATGAATGCAGCAAAATCAGCGCTCCAAAAGCTAAAGGGCGTGCCTTCCCTTCTGAGTCCTGCCGTTTCCCCAAACAGCCGTTTATGACCACATGTTGGGTATTTCCGTACTCTGGAGAAGTTGCTTTACAAATGTTGGGGTGCTTTTCATCATTTATTTGTTGAAAAAATGAAAAATTTTGAGGTAAAGCAACATGGTATTGGATAATAATGTAATTTTTCATTTTCACTGCCCAATTCTAATGAAATCTATGAAACACCTGTGGGGTCAAAATGCTCACTACACCCCTAGATGAATTCCTCAAGGCATGTAGTATCCAAAATGGGGTATTTTTTTGGGGTGTTTCCTTTGTTTCGGCACCACAAGACCTCTTCTAACCTGACATGGTGGCTGAAATATAATCTAAGAAAAGGAAGGCCCTAAAATCCTCTATGTGCTCCTTTGCTTCTGAGGCCGGTATTTCAGTTCAGTAGCGCACTAGGGCCACATGTGGAATATTTCTAAAAACTGCAGAATCAGGGCAATAAATATTCAGTTGTGCTTCTCCGGTAAAAACCTTCAATATTACAGGAAAAATGGATTAAAATTGAATTTCTGCAAAAAAAATTAAATTTGTAAATTTCCCCGCTACTTTGCTTTAATTCCTGTGAAACGCCTAAAGGGTTAGAAAAAACTTTCTGAATGCTGTTTTTAATACTTTGAGGGGTGCAGTTTTTAAATTGGGGTGATTTGTGGGGGTTTCTAATATATAAGGCCCCCAAAGCCACTTGACAACTGAACTGTTCCCTAAAAAAATGGGTTTTTGAAATTTTCTTGAAAATGTGAGAAATTGCTGCTAAACTTATAAGCCTTGTAACGTCCTAGAAAAATAAAAGCATGTTCAAAAAAATGATGCCAATCTAAAGTAGACATATTGAAAAAGTTAGCTAGTAACTATTTTGTGTGGTATAACCATCTGTCTTACAAGCAGATACATTTGAATTTAGAAAATGCAAATTTTTTGCAAATTTTCTCTAAATTTTGGTGTTTTTCACAAATAAATATTGAATTTATCAACCAAATTTTTTCACTAACATAAAGTACAATATGTCACGAGAAAACAATCTCAGAATCGCTTGGATAGGTAAAAGCATTCCCGAGTTATTACCACATAAAGTAACACACGTCAGATTTAAAAAATGAGGCTCTGTCATTTGGTCCAAAAGTGGCTCAGTCCTGAAGGGGTTAAAAGTAAGAATTGATTATTCTACAATACAAAAACTTCACCCCTATTCATACTAAGTAATTTTACATGTCTGTCAAATAAATAAGCACTACACATTAATAGGAACTTGTACTTTTCGTAGACAATAGAGAATTAAAAATCAAGTGATTTTTTTCCAAAGGCAGCCCTGAGCCCAGACAAAAAAAAATATTTTTATGGAATGAAAACAGGACAATAGGAGACATTTTTACATACGTTTTTTAATAGCATACTGTATGCTATAAAACTCTTTTTATTATTTTATCAAAAACACACACATTTTTAATGGCGCAAACCCTCAGTGACTTACATTTTCTATTCACAGTTTAGCTTTTAAAGGGATGTAGAAGAAGTGTCTTTGTGTTATTGTAATAGTATCCAAACTTTGTAGTGTTATCACTCATCTGCCTTTACAAATGACCTAAGTATATTTATTTTTAATATAACACATTAATACTACCAAATTGAAATGAATTAAACTCAGGAAAATTCAGATATAGCTGTACTTAAAATAGCAGTTTCCCTTAAATATATGTGACGCATCTTGCTTGACATCGAGGCTGCTGGAAATCACAGTGTTGAGATATGGGTAATGACAGACAATGAAATATACAGTATGCTATGTGCACTGGCGTAGCTATAGGGGTCGCAGCGGTCGCAATTGCGACCGGGCCCCGAAGCCAGGGGGGCCTACAGCCCCCCGCACCACATCGATAAAAAGTTACTATAGTAACTCGGGCCGCGAGCCCCTGTTACTATAGTAACATACTTTACTTACCTTCCTGGTTCCGGATTGCAGCGGAGGTCCTGACGTCAAGCGCTGTGCGCAGCGCATGACGTCACAGTGCTATGCACCGCATCGAGATGACAGAACTCCCGCCGCGGCCGAAGAGGAAGGTAAGGTTAGCCCTGACTGGCGGGGTCCGACTCCCGGGACCCGCCAATCAGCTGTTTTGAAGGGGCCGCAGCACTCGTACGAGAGCTGCTCCCCTTCATTCCGGTCACACTGTGAATCCGTGTCGGCGATTCAGTGTGGGCGAGTAGTGAAATGAAAGGGGAGCAGCTCTCGTACGAGTGCTGTGGCCCCTTCAAAACAGCTGATTTGCAGGTCCCGAGAGACACATCAGCTATTGATGGCCTATCCTGAGGATAGGCCATCAATGTTTAGGGACTGCACAACCCCTAAGCCTACGATGTAGCAGGCTTAGGGGGCCCATGAGACAGGATCACAGATTGTGTGATCCTGTCTGCTGGGCCCTGTATCTAAGCCAATCACATGGTAGGCTTAGATACATGGCCCATGCGTGATCCTGTCTGCTGGGCCCTGTATCTAAGCCAATCACATGGTAGGCTTAGATACATGGCCCATGTGTGATCCTGTCTGATGGGCCCTGTATATAAGCCTACCACATTGTAGGTTTAGATACAGGGCCCCAGCACACAGTAATCTTATACTGTATAAGATTACTGTCTGCTGGACCCTGTATCTACGCCTACCTTGTGGTAGGCTTAGATACAGGGTCCCACAGACAGTATCACACATGGGCCCTGTATCTAAGCCTAACACATGTGTTATTAATCATTTTTTGTGTGTTTTCTTACAGGTTCGGTCGTTGGACTACATCGGATTCCAGCACTACTTCGATGACAGCTTTTTTCATTATCAATAAAATGGTTAATGAGGGTTGTGTGGGTTTTTTTTTTATTTCAATAAAATATTTTTTCTATGTCTTTGTTTTTTTTTAAACTATATTACTACCGCCTTAGTAATGGCCGCCGGCTGATTGACAGCATCCATTGCTAAGGCGGGGCTTAGTGTTAGCCGATGCAGAGGCTAACACTAACCTCCTTTATTACCCCGGTACCCACCGCCACCAGGGGTGCTGGGAAGAGCCGGGTACCATCCAGTACTTGAACATCTGTAGTGATGGTCGGCCACTGGGGTGGCCGCAGGCTGGTATTATCAGGAGGGGAAAGGCCAAAAACAGTGGCCCTTCCTACCCTGGTGATGCTAGGCTGCTGCTGCTTTATTGTATCTGGCTGGTTATGAAAAATGGGGGGACCCCACGTAATTTAAAAAAAAAAAATAATAAAAAATAATTGGAAAGAACCATGTGGGGTCCCCCCAATTTTCATAACCAGCAAGATACAACACAGCAGCAGCAGGCAGCATTACAAGGGTGGGAAGGGCCACTGTTTTTGGCCTTCCCCAGCCTAATACTACCAGCCTGCGGCCACCCCGGTGCCTGCCCATCACTACAGATGGTCGGGTACTGGTTCGTACCCGGCTCTTCCCAGTACCCCTGGTGGCGGTGGGTACCGGGGTAATAATGGGGGTTAGTGTAGCCTCTGCACCGGCTAACATTAAGCCTCGCCTTAGTAATGGAGGTTGTCAATCAGCCAGCGGCCATTACTAAGGCGGTGATGATAAAGTTTAAAAAGATACAAGCACATAGAAAAAATATTTTATTGAAATAAAAAAACACAATCCTCATTAACCATTTTATTGAGAATAAAAAAAACGCCGTCATTGAAGTCCTCGTATCCGAAGTCCAACAACCGAACCTGTAAAAAAAACACAAACACACAAAAATAATCAGTAACACATAAAGAAGCTAAATTATTATTCTTACCTATCCTGGGTCCAGCGCTGGAGATGCAATGTTAGCGAGCTGAGTTCTGTATCTAATCCAATCATGTGTGATACTGTCTGCTGAGCTGTGTATCTAATCCAATCATGTGTGATACTGTCTGCTAAGCCACTGTATCTAATCCTATCCATAGTTTATAGGGTCGTAGTGCTCTAGATATGCTATGCTGTCTCATATACACACTTTTTTTTTGGGCGGACACATATGTATTGGGGCTATTTCCCTGACATTTTAAGCCCTGAGGGTATGTTCACACGGCAGCGTCTGTTACGGCTGAAATTACGGTGCTGGTTTCAGGAGAAAACAGCACCGTAATTTCAGCCGTAATGGCATGTGCAGGCGTCTTTCGCTGCGTCCATTACGGACGTAATTGGAGCTGTTATGCTATGGAGTCCATGGAAAACGGCTCCATTTACGTCTGAAGAAGTGACAGGCACTTCTTTGACGCGGGCGTCTTTTTTACGCGCCGCCTTTTGACAGCGGCGCGTAAAAAAAATGACCGCCGGCACAGAACATCGTAAGACCCATTCAAATGAATGGGCAGATGTTTGCCAACGCTTTTGAGCCGCATTTTCGGACGTAATTCAATTCTAAAACGCCCGAATTACGTCCGTAAATAGGGTGTGTGAACCCAGCCTTAGTGATGCCCCGGCCGCTAGTGCTGCATTGTTGGGTCACTTAGGAGACCCAGCGATGCAGCTGAAAGCTGCGGACCGTCGGCCATGAGAAGTTTGCGGGGAGGGGGGGGGGGGCCCAGTAAGAATTTTTGCATCGGGGCCCATGAGCCTTTAGCTACGCCCCTGGCTATGTGCTATTGTTTTCCAAAAAAATAACTATTTAAAGGGGAAATCCAACTATAAGGGATCTTCTGACATATCAAAAAAGACATGTTAGAGGATCACATTGATGAAGTCTACGAGTAAGGACCTTTAATGATTTCCAGCCTACATAGTAACTGAACCCCTTCTTCATCACATAATGATTATACCAATGGAAATCTGTATCTGCCCTAAATGTAAACAATGGGAATGTTACAACGGTGCCATCATTATTGCTACAGAGCTTGCACACTGCCATCTAATTTCTCAATGTGTATGCATGTGCGCTTGCAGTGGCATAGACAGCACCTTTGCAATGGTACTGCTATTAACATATAGGGCACAGAAATACCTGGAACTTAGATATTGGAACACAAGCTTCAATTCTTAGTAGTACCATAGTTAGTAGGAGTTTTTATAGTTGCATCATTAATGAAGCTTGTAGCTCTGTAACAATTTTTTTTAACAGAAAAAAAAAAGATAATGTTCCGTTGGTGAAGGAAGGATAACTTCCTCAATCTGCTAAATCATCCATAATTTCATGATTTACGCATTAGCCCTCCATGTTTTACACACTGCACCCACACTTCATGCATCACTCACGTTCCTGACCCTTTCAGTACTGCCCCCTATATTTTACACATGTTATTCACCACTCACTGTACTCAGTACTGCCCCCTATATTTCACACATATTATTACTACTTGCACATTATACACTATTCATTTACTTTTTACTACATATCCCATGCACCACACGCCACTCCCCTCAAGGCTAGTGGGAGTGGCTATTATTATTTAACACACCTGAGCACTTTCCTTCAGCAGCATTTTTGACCTGGCTGCGTCCTGTTGGGATTATATCTGCCCACTGTGAATTATGGCCATTTTTTGTGTTTTTAATCTTATTATATGTCCCACTTTTTTTCTGTGGTTAGCTTGGAGTTTTTATAGTTGCATCATTAATGAAGCTTGTAGCTCTGTAACTATTTTTTTTAACAGAAAAAAAAAGTAAAAGTTCTGTTGGTGAAGGAAGGATAACTTCCTCAATCTGCTAAATCATCCATAATCTATTAACCCTACATTCATTTTTTCTCAAACAGTTCTGCAGTTTTATAGTAAAGGCTTGCACAGAGGTTCTCAGAACATACACAGCTCACAAAGGCTGTTACGGTTAGAAGCAAGAATGAGTAATACCGAATACCGTAAGAGAGTGCAAAGAAAACGAGACTCCAAGATAATTGCCAATTCTGTGGAGAGAGATAGATAAAGGCTGCACAGGGAGTATTCTGCGTTAAGTGCATTCTGATCCTGGAACTGATTAACCAATAGGGAGCTGTATTGGCAGCCTACAAACTCTGCACCACCTGTCAATGTACCAGGAAGACAATAGCCAAAATTAATAAAAGAGAACATAATATAATAAATATATATCTGCATTTTTTCATATATATTGATTACTAATATAAATGGACCATGCAGAACCCTAGGAAAACACTGTAAAACAAAAAAAGGTTGATACTAAAATAATGGGTTTTCCACAGTTTGTACATCTTTGGGCAAATCCAGAATCTACTTTTTTCTAGCCACTCATGAGTGGGTGCTCAAGAAACAATGTAGAGCCCCAAATACAAAGCAATTTAGAGCACTTTTTCCCCAATGTGAATTAATTCCGGTCTAGATTAGAGGTAATAAATGATAAGACTGTTATGTAGTATATGTTAGCAACAAAAGCTTCTATTATCTCCCCAGGGATTTTGCCATGAACAATGTAAGGTAAATGATCTATCATAATATAACTTAATTGCTTACCTCTTGCTGTACTTTGTTTGCATCCTAGAACTCTCTCCAACTGTAAATACCCGCTAATTACAGTTTATTTTATTTAACTGTAAGCTGTAATTTCTGTATTTTAGCTACTAGAATTATAATTATCACTAGAAACCACTTGTCCTTCAAAACATATCTATTATTGTATTACCTAGCTCTGTAATATAATAGGCAATACGAATTATAACCAGTAGATAGTCATCCAGAGCCAAGTCTAATGAGTAGCTTAAGCTGGACATATACATAAGATTACTTCGGTTGAATGTTCGTTCAGTTGATGGCTATTTTCCCCAACCTCCCCATAAAATCATGCACCCGTGACTCATCTGAGCCTACATACAATGCTTATTGAATAGGGTAAAGAGAGAGACAACATGTTACCAGACATTTCTAGCAGCAGCAGAACAACAAACTGAACATTTTCTCCAATGCTTTCCATCTGGAGACACATGGGAGGTCCCCATCTACATACATACATACATACATACATGGTATCCTAGGCAGTTTTAGAATAAAATGTCTCCCATTTTGAGTGACAGCACTGGTTCAGGGAGGTTAATCAAGAACTAAACTTTGAACCAATATACTGCTGTACAATGGGACAGTACTCTAGTTCTTGAGCATGAGTTCCTTGGCAAGTTGCATTCTTTACTCTCACGGCTGAGTTTATTTGAGCCCTTAAAAGATATTGGTGCAGCCACCCTGAGGACCCAGCTGTTCCTTCAAAGTGACTGGTGCAACTCCTCTGTATACACTGTGAAGTAGAGGGTTGACCCTCAGTGACCAACAGTGGCATGAGTGGTGCAGGCTACAGAGCCTACAGTCACTTTGACACAACTCGATACCGGACTACAACGGTGGTTGAGATCCCCAAGCTTGGCACCATAACTACTGTGTACCAGGCTGAAAATAAAGTTTGCTGCTGTTCACTGCCTAGGTCATCTTTAGTGGCCTGGTACAGGGGGTCTTCTGTTCAGTATCCTCATTTCTTGGCCAGAGTGTAGATTGGTTACAAAGAGTGTCTTCCATTCTGGAGGACCTGTGCTGTCCTGCACTACACAGACAACCCTTTGATTTGAATGGGCAATGCGTAATGTTTAATTTCCCCTGTGGTGGCGCTGCAGGAAAATTAAACACACTGTTTCCCCACAGAAAACAGCCTATCACTGGGCGTCTTTGTATGCATTTTGTAATCTTCTTATTGTTAAAGGACCCTTCTAGCAAGTAGGGTTTGTCCAAAGTGGACAACCCCTTTAAAATTTGTCATATTTATAAAATAATAGCAAATTTAAGCATGTATGTCAGCAATGTCTGGAAATCCAGACACCATCAGTAAGAAACCCCTACTAGATTGATGAGTGAAGTTTCCACTTTAAAAACTGTAACAATATAGAACAGGTCATCTTTATAAACTGCGTGGTGATGAAGATTGAATGCTGTGATGCATATAATATGGTCCAAATGAATTCATGAACAGATGTTCATAGTTGAAGGGTGGCTCTTTCAATTCAATATGCTGGACATGAATAATTTATTCTTGTGGGGCGTTGCTTGAAGCAGATAATAATGGAAAAACTGGTACATTTTTAACTTGTTACATAATTTATAAAAACACACCTACAAATATTTTGCCTTTTTTAGAGAGAAAGAGACTGTGCAGAAAAGTTTAATGTTTACATAATCATACATCATTTTGTACTTTTTAAATACGTGATATATATATCATGTGTATAGCATAGGTATAGTGAAAATGTATATTGTTATTTGGCAAATTAGTTAAAAGGGTTGTACAGGAGTAGAAAAAAAGGGTCTGCTTTTTTCCCCACAAATGGCGTCACTCTTGCCCATGGGCTTTATCTGGTATTGCAGCTAAGCGCCTTTCAATTAAATAGGGCTGGGCTTCAATACCAGATACAGCCCATGGCCAAGAGGGGAGCTATTTCTGAAGAAAAAAAGGAGACAGCAGCTTGCAGACTGGAGATATCACATGGAACAGAGATACCATACGGCTTGGAACTTGCCCTCTTGCCGGCGTGCGCCCTCACTTTCTCGGATCTTGTGCTCCTTGGTGTATACTGGCAAAGAAAGAATCACTAGATGTGACGGTGGAAGTTTGGAGGCCTCAAGAAACATATGACCATACAAAGTGGAACTTACCTGGTGAAGGCCTTCCATGCGGCCCGTTGGGCTAACTGTTCCTCCACACGGCTCCCCGATGTTCGCTGGATGATTAGAGGTAAAATCTGTATGACCAATGGAAGTTTGGCTTGCCGTATACAAATCTTGAAAAAATGGCCCTCTATAAGAATAGAGATCGGGAGAGCTACATATTGACCCAAGGGTCTATGAATAGACTGCCAGTTACCATTAATTCCTATAAAAATAAGGATGCAACTATTAAAGGGGAAGAGTGAAATAGACACGCTGTCAAATTTGTCTCCTTACTATATGATGGGCATCTTCCCATGACGGGAACTACACTATACAGAAAAAATTATTACCAACTATCTGGAATAGGAGCTCTGGCCACTCTTAGGATAAAAAATACATATTGCCCAAAACCGCAAGTGTGAACACAACCCAGCGTTTTTTCAGAATTATCCCTCTGATATTATACTAAAGATAAAATATATATATATGATGTATGTTATTCATCCTTAAGGGATTCAATTTATGTATAGAGGATCGGTTCAAACTGTATGTTATCTTTTCCTGGCCAGGAGATTTTTTTAAATTTGTGTGTATATATTTATATTTTCGAAAATATTCGGAGTTAATAATAAAATAATTTTCATAAATTTCTATTAACCCAAGAGTGCCTAGTAATTTTCTGGAATACTTTTTCTTTTCGTTTTGTTTTCTATATATCTTCTATCAGAAATTGCACCGTGCTATATTTATATTGCATTTTTGGGTATGCTTATTAGGTATGGTTTAGCTATAACCACATCTTTTTCTTTAGAAAGCAGTGGGACCCAGGTACACCCATTTACTGTTCGGAGAAGTGTGGCCAGAAGTGGTCTTTATGAAAAAATTGCGGCCAAAAGGCCATACCTTCAACGTGGAAACAAGGCCAAGCAACTCTTGACTTTGAAATATTTGGCTGTAACAAAAGGCAGTTTGTTGGCCAATACAATAATGTGTGTCTGCAGGCTACAGTGAAGAATGTTGGAGGTTCCTTGCATGTTTTGGACTGCAGTTTAGCAAATGGAGTTGTGGATTTGGTCATGATTAATCGTGTCTTCAATGCTGAGAAATACAGGCAGATTGTAAAGGATCTGCCAGGCACTGCTTCGGGGTTAATTCCCAGAATTAATCAGTCAACACCTGAGTGTACATCCCTGAGACAGACACCAGCTTCCTCCACTCAGGCTGGCAGGCTTAGGAGTGGGAGAGCCTATCGCAACCTGGCCAGACTCAGCTAGCTCCCGCCCTCGGTCTATTTAAGCCTGCTCTTCCTGTCCATCTGTGCTTGTGATTTCTTTCCTTGAGGTTTCCTGGCCCAGCTACAGCTCCTGCTACTTTTTGATCCTGCTCCATACAGACCCCGGCTTACCGACTACTCTTCTGCTTTTCGCTTTGTACCTCGCACTCTCCTGGCTTGACTCGGCTCGTTCACTACTCTGTTGCTCACGGTGTTTCCGCGAGCAACTGCCCATTTCCCTTGCTTGTATTCCCTTGTTTGTTTGTCGTGTTTGTCATGCACTTACTGAGCGCAGGGACCGCCGCCCAGTTGTACCCCGTCGCCTAGGGCGGGTCGTTGCAAGTAGGCAGGGACAGAGTGGCGGGTAGATTAGGGCTCACTTGTCCGTTTCCCTACCCCCCCCACCATTACAAATTCACAAGCCCTATACCTAGTCTACCCTGGTCCCTGACACCATTATGGAACCCCGGGAAACCCTGGCTCAGCAAATGCAGGGTCTCTCCCTACAGGTCCAGGCCCTGGCTCAGAGGGTCAACCAGCCTGATGCTACCTTGGTAGTTCCCCTCACCGCACCCCTTGAACCCCACCTCAAGTTGCCCGACCGGTTCTCAGGTGACCGGAGGGCTTTTCTCTCCTTTCGGGAGAGTTGTAGGCTTTACTTTCGCTTAAAGCCTCACTCCTCAGGTTCTGAGAGCCAGCGGGTGGGTATAATTATGTCCCGGCTCCAGGAAGGGCCCCAAGAGTGGGCCTTCTCCTTGGCTCCTGGCGCCCCTGAACTTTCCTCCGTTGATTGTTTCTTTTCTGCCCTCGGACTTATTTATGACGAGACTGACAGAACTGCCTTTGCCGAGAGTCAGCTGGTGACCTTACGTCAGGGTAAGAGACCTGTTGAGGAGTATTGCTCTGACTTTAGGAAGTGGTGCGTAGCTTCTCGGTGGAATGACCCTGCCTTAAGGTGCCAGTTTAGGTTGGGTCTGTCGAATGCCCTGAAAGACCTGCTAGTTAGTTATCCCTCTTCTGACTCCTTAGACCAGGTTATGGCTTTAGTGGTACGACTTGACCGACGTCTCAGGGAACGACAACGTGAACGTTTATGTGTTTTTTCCTCCGACTCCCCCATGATGCCTCCCGAAGTCCCGTTGCTTCGTTTCTCCCCTAAAGACTCAGAAATACCTATGCAACTCGGGGCCTCCGTGTCCCCTCAACAACGTAGAGAATTCCGCAGGAAGAATGGTCTCTGCTTCTACTGTGGGGATGTCAAGCATCAAGTAAACAACTGTCCCAAGCGTAAGAATGCTGTCAGAGAGCTCCCGCGTCTAAGTGATCATCGGGGAGGTCACTTGGGCGCACAGGTATTTCCCGTAAATATGAAACGTACTAAGATATTGCTTCCCTTTCAGGTCTCTTTTGGTGGTAGGTCTGCTACCGGCAGTGCCTTCGTGGATTCAGGGTCCTCTACTAATATCATGTCTGTGGAATTTGCTATGTCTCTCGCTATGCCTCTGATTGATTTGCCTAAACCTGTTCCGGTAGTGGGTATCGACTCCACTCCTCTTGCTAATGGTTATTTTACACAGCATACCCCTGTTTTTGAACTCCTTGTTGGCTCCATGCATTTGGAGCAATGCTCTGTACTATTGATGCAGGGATTATCGTACGATTTGGTTCTAGGTCTTCCCTGGTTGCAGTTGCATAATCCTACGTTTGACTGGAATACTGGGGAGCTAACCAAATGGGGTAATGAATGTTGTACGTCATGTTTTTCTGTTAATTCTATTTCTCCCCCTAAGGAGGTGAATACGCTACCCGAGTTTGTTCAGGACTTCGCTGATGTTTTCTCTAAAGAGGCCTCCGAAGTATTACCGCCTCATAGAGAATACGATTGCGCTATCGAATTGGTACCAGGAGCTAAGCTTCCTAAGGGTAGGATATTTAACCTTTCTTGTCCCGAACGTGAAGCCATGAGGGAGTATATCCAGGAATCCCTGGCCAAGGGTTACATTCGTCCCTCTTCTTCTCCGGTAGGTGCTGGCTTCTTCTTCGTAGGGAAGAAGGATGGGGGTCTTAGGCCATGCATTGACTACCGTGGCCTGAATAAGGTCACGGTAAGGAACCAGTATCCCCTTCCTTTGATTCCTGATCTCTTTAATCAGGTTCAGGGGGCCCAATGGTTCTCTAAATTGGATCTACGGGGGGCGTATAACCTTATTCGCATCAAAGAGGGGGATGAGTGGAAGACTGCGTTTAACACGCCCGAAGGCCATTTCGAATACCTCGTCATGCCCTTTGGGTTGTGCAATGCCCCTGCGGTCTTCCAGAACTTCATAAATGAGATTTTGAGAAATTACCTGGGGATATTTCTTGTAGTGTACCTTGATGACATATTGGTGTTTTCCAGGGACTGGTCCTCCCACATAGAGCATGTCAGGAAAGTGCTCGAGGTCCTTCGAGAAAACAAACTGTTTGCCAAAATCGAAAAATGTGTATTTGGGGTACAGGAGATACCATTTTTAGGTCAAATCCTCACTCCTCATGAATTCCGCATGGACCCTGCCAAGGTTCAGGCTGTGGCTGAATGGGTCCAACCTGCCTCCCTGAAAGCGCTACAGTGTTTTTTGGGGTTCGCTAACTATTACAGGAGATTTATTGCTAACTTCTCGGTCGTCGCTAAGCCTCTTACGGACCTCACTCGCAAGGGTGCTGATGTCCTCCATTGGCCCCCTGAGGCCGTCCAGGCTTTTGAGACCCTCAAAAAGTGCTTTATCTCGGCCCCCGTGCTGGTTCAGCCCAACCAAAGGGAGCCATTTATTGTGGAGGTTGACGCGTCCGAGGTGGGAGTGGGGGCCGTCTTGTCCCAGGGTACCAGCTCCCTCACCCATCTCCGCCCCTGTGCTTACTTTTCTAGGAAGTTTTCGCCCACGGAGTGTAACTATGATATTGGCAACCGCGAACTTTTAGCCATTAAATGGGCATTTGAAGAGTGGCGCCACTTCCTGGAGGGGGCTAGGCACCAGGTAACGGTCCTTACCGACCACAAGAATCTGGTTTTCCTAGAATCTGCCCGGAGGCTAAACCCGAGACAAGCTCGATGGGCGTTGTTTTTTACCAGATTCAATTTTTTGGTTACCTATAGGGCCGGGTCTAAAAATATTAAGGCGGATGCACTGTCGCGTAGCTTCATGGCCAGCCCTCCTTCGGAGGAAGATCCTGTTTGTATTTTGCCTCCAGGTATAGTCATTTCCTCTATCGAGTCCGATTTAGTCTCTGAAATTGCTGCTGATCAAGGTTCAGCTCCTGGGAACCTTCCTGAGAACAAGCTGTTTGTTCCCCTGCAATTCCGGCTAAGGGTACTTAGGGAAAATCACGACTCCGCACTATCTGGCCATCCAGGCATCCTGGGTACCAAACACCTCATTACCAGAAATTATTGGTGGCCTGGTTTGCCTAAAGACGTTAAGGCCTACGTCGCCGCCTGTGAGGTTTGTGCCAGGTCCAAGACTCCCAGGTCCCGACCAGCGGGCTTACTGCGTTCGTTGCCCATTCCCCAGAGACCTTGGACACATATCTCCATGGATTTTATCACCGATTTGCCTCCATCCCAAGGCAAGTCGGTGGTGTGGGTGGTGGTAGACCGCTTCAGTAAAATGTGCCACTTTGTGCCCCTCAAGAAACTACCCAACGCCAAGACGTTGGCTACCTTGTTTATCAAACACATCCTGCGTCTCCATGGGGTCCCCGTCAATATTGTTTCTGACAGGGGGGTACAATTTGTTTCATTGTTTTGGAGAGCCTTCTGTAATAAGTTGGGGATTGATCTGTCCTTCTCCTCTGCTTTCCATCCTGAAACCAATGGCCAAACGGAGAGGACTAATCAGTCTCTAGAACAATACTTAAGATGTTTTGTCTCTGACTGTCAATTTGATTGGGTTTCTTTCATTCCCCTCGCCGAATTTTCCCTTAATAACCGGGTCAGTAACTCGTCAGGGGTCTCTCCCTTTTTCTGTAATTTTGGGTTTAATCCACGGTTCTCCTCCGTTTCACCTGGTTGTTCCAACAATCCCGAGGTGGAGGTCGTTCATCGGGATCTGTGCACAGTCTGGGCCCAGGTTCAGAAGAACCTAGAGGCGTCCCAGAGCATACAGAAGGCTCAGGCCGATAGAAGACGTTCTGCTAACCCCCTGTTTGTGGTCGGGGATCTGGTGTGGTTGTCATCCAGGAACTTGCGTCTCAAGGTTCCGTCCAAAAAGTTTGCTCCCCGGTTTATTGGGCCGTATAAGGTCATTGAGGTCCTCAGTCCTGTCTCTTTCCGGCTGGAGTTACCCCCGTCTTTTCGTATACACAACGTGTTTCATGCCTCCCTCCTGAAACGCTGCTCCCCGTCCTTGGCCCCCTCGAGGAAACCTCCTGTTCCCGTCCTCACCCCTGAGGGGGTGGAATTTGAGGTGGCCAGGATCGTGGACAGCAAGATGGTCCAAGGCTCCCTCCAGTACCTGGTCCATTGGAGAGGATACGGGCCCGAGGAGAGGACTTGGGTACCCGCCCGGGATGTTCACGCTGGGGTATTGGTCAGGAGGTTCCACCTGCGTTTCCCCAGTAAGCCAGGTCCACTTAGAAAGGGTCCGGTGGCCCCTCATAAAAGGGGGGGTACTGTAAAGGATCTGCCAGGCACTGCTTCGGGGTTAATTCCCAGAATTAATCAGTCAACACCTGAGTGTACATCCCTGAGACAGACACCAGCTTCCTCCACTCAGGCTGGCAGGCTTAGGAGTGGGAGAGCCTATCGCAACCTGGCCAGACTCAGCTAGCTCCCGCCCTCGGTCTATTTAAGCCTGCTCTTCCTGTCCATCTGTGCTTGTGATTTCTTTCCTTGAGGTTTCCTGGCCCAGCTACAGCTCCTGCTACTTTTTGATCCTGCTCCATACAGACCCCGGCTTACCGACTACTCTTCTGCTTTTCGCTTTGTACCTCGCACTCTCCTGGCTTGACTCGGCTCGTTCACTACTCTGTTGCTCACGGTGTTTCCGCGAGCAACTGCCCATTTCCCTTGCTTGTATTCCCTTGTTTGTTTGTCGTGTTTGTCATGCACTTACTGAGCGCAGGGACCGCCGCCCAGTTGTACCCCGTCGCCTAGGGCGGGTCGTTGCAAGTAGGCAGGGACAGAGTGGCGGGTAGATTAGGGCTCACTTGTCCGTTTCCCTACCCCCCCCCACCATTACACAGATACTTATCCTTTATGCAATACCATCTGGGAGGCGTCTGATGGGCTCCAAATTTTTTGTGCAGTAGGACAATGATCCCAAATATACAGGAAATGTCATTAAGAACTATCTTCGGTGTAACGAAGAACATGGAGCCCTGGAATTGATAATATGGCCCTCTCAAAACCCTGATCTCAACATCATCGAGTCTGTCTGGGATTACATGAAGAGACAGAAGGATTTGAGGTAGCCTACACCCACAGAAGATCTGTGGTTAGTTCTCCAAGATGTTTGGAACAACCTCCCTGCCGAATTCCTTCAAAAACGGTGTGTTAGTGTGCCTAGAAGAATTGTTTTGAAGGTAAAGGGTGGTCACACCAAATATTGATTTCATTTAGATTTCCTCTTTTTTTCATTCACTTTGCATTTTATTAATTGACAAAAAAACTATTAACACGTGTTAAAGCATTCTTACTTTACAGCATTTCTCCACAACTGCCTAAGACTTTTGCACATATATATATATATATATATATATATATACATATATACATATATATATATATATATATATATATATATATATATATTATATAGATAGACACACACACACACACACATATATACACTACCGTTCAAAAGTTTAGGGTCACTTAGAAATTTCCTTATTTTTGCAAGAAAAGCACAGTTTTTTTCAATGAAGATAACATTAAATTAATCAGAAATACACTCTATACATTGTTAATGTGCTAAATGACTATTCTAGCTGCAAACGTCTGGTTTTTAATGCAATATCTACATAGGTGTATAGAGGCCCATTTCCAGCAACCATCACTCCAGTGTTCTAATGGTACATTGTGTTTGCTAACTGTGTTAGAAGGCTAATGGATGATTAGAAAACACTTGAAAACCCTTGTGCAATTATGTTAGCACCGCTGTAAACAATTTTGCTGTTTAGAGGAGCTATAAAACTGACCTTCCTTTGAGCTAGTTGAGAATCTGCAGCATTGCATTTGTGGGTTCGATTAAACTCTCAAAATGGCTAGAAAAAGAGAGCTTTCATGTGAAACT